>NW_020664369.1:2865668-2957298 GCF_002925995.2 Terrapene triunguis | reverse complement strand
GCCAGAGCGCCGGGGGCAGGGCGGCGAGAGGGCGGCGAGCCCCGGCTGGGGCTCGGCTCTCCCCCCGGCAGCCAGAGCGCAGGGGGCAGGGTGGCGAGAGGGCGGTGAGCCCCGGCAGGGGCTCGCCGCTCTCCCCCCGGCGGCCGGGGGGAGGGCGGCCAGAGCGCCGGGGGGAGGGTGGCGAGCCCGGCTGTGGCCCCGTTCTCCCCGGCGGCCGGAGCGCCGCGCCGCCCCCCTCCAGGTGCCGCCCCAAGCACAAGCTTGGTGGGCTGGTGCCTGGAGCCGGCCCTGTCTCGGTACAGGATCCTACATAAAATACCTTTATAGTTTTTAACACTAGAAACTTGGTCTCTGCATCACACATTCATTTATGTCTTTGATCATGTAATATATACATATTCAGACATCCATTGCTATAAAAGCCAAACCTTTGTCCTGTCAACTAGCATTTGATGGACCTCACATAAGCTGAGCCAGAAGTGATATATACCACTGAGGGAAGGGAAGTCTTGAACTCAGAACCAGAGTCCCATTTGACTCACTCACAAACCACTGACCTATAAATAAATGAGATACTATGTACAAAATGTTTGACATACCGTATGTTATCACATGCCAGAGGTGTCTGCATGGGGGAGAAAGAATGACATGAAAAGGAAATTGTGTGTGACAATTTTCCCTTCATGCCAGGCAAGTGACAGGATGCCATCAGTCTTTTTGCACTGTATCTGAACTATTGGCATTACATCTTGCACTGAATGCTTTGAAACAGCTGTGACTATGGCTCCAATCCTGCAAGCACTTGAGCACATGCAAAACTTCACTCATTCAAGCAGTCCAAAATCATTGGAACAACTTATATGAGTAAAGTTACACACAAGCTTATGAGTTTGCAGGATGGATCACAGCCTATTTTGCTGTCTGTTGTGATGTTTTGTATTGCTGTGTTCAGTTATTCATTCGCAATGGATGTCATAAGGCTTGGATCAGCTGCTAGAGTTTCAGTGTGTGTTGTTGTGTAGTCACAGACATGTATTACACTTACAGTACCAGTCACTTTCCATTTCACTCCATATCTATGCAGAGTCAGGGGCACAGATTCTTCCAGGAAGGATAAGCATTACTTAGGAGGCAGTTGTGGTAGAAAATCACTATGGCACTAGCAATGTTCATGTTTGTTCATAAAATGAACATTTCTAAATTAAACCATGCCTTTCTTTTTGCAGAACATGCACTCTCCACCTGCAGACCATGGTAACCACAATGCAGATGGAAAAATAAAAGCAAATATTGTGCTGAGCATATTTTATTTTCCTTCCTCCCCCTACCTGGGAGGAAGGAGACGCAGTCCTCTTCCTTTCCTGAGGAAGAGCAGTTTTCTTGATGAGAGATGGGTTCCCTTTATTCTAAGTTCCTGCAGTTTTCTTTCACTCCTCCTCTTGCCACTCTGAGGGGTTTGCTCTATACTCAGCTTGAGACAATTCCAGGATCCCACAAAAGTGCAGCCTTCCAGATACAAATCTACCCATCATTTAGTTTTTTGCTTTTTAACCAATTCAGTGATTGTTTTTTCCCCTCAGATCCTTTTATTTAGTTTATTTCTTTTGATATTGTTCTGGGTATTGCTGATTGCATTGTGTGCTTACTGCAGTTTTCTTTCATTAAGCACACGTTTAATGAACATTTTCAAATTAACAGAATAAATGTAGTGACATAGCTGAACTACTTGCAACCATTTGCCCTCAATTTACACTGTCACCAAATAGACACTGTGTCACCATTAGCAATACCATGATTGTTGTTCTTTGCTCTTCATCAGCAAAAATATCATTCACCTGACCCCCTGCCTTATTAAATACGCCGTCTTCTTGTCCAAACATACTAACTACATTGCAAAGGATGAGCTGTCTATGTACTAACTCAGGAAGTCATTTGGTAAAATTAACATTTAGAAGCAGGCACCACTGGTTATTTCACACATTATTAACTTATATTACAATTCAAATAAGCTTACAGCTGGCAAAAAGAAGTCTCTTCTGTAAAGTGATCTCAAACATAATAGGCTTAATCAGAGATAAATTAAATTAGGCAGTCATGCATACTACAGCATATTAGCACTGAGTAGTTATTAAATACGTTTTCTGTTATCAGTTGTGTGAGCAATACTATAGGCAAACAAACTACACCAGAGACCAGTAAATAAAGTTTATGTTTGGGAAGCTACATGCTTCACATTTCCCATTCTTTTATCAAAATGTTACATCATCTTTACTACTAATACTGGCACAAAGTTAAGCCCCAGTAAATGCTTCAACTTCACTCCCAGGCAATTAGCCAGAAGCACAGCAAAAAGATCTAATGACTACCTAGACAGCAGATGTTCAATGTGGTTTTGTGTTTCTGAAGGGAACCTTTTTAATGGCAATTTTCAAAATAATGAATGAATGAGTCATTACCGGTATACTATTGACAAAGTGTAGGCAAGCAACATTTTTATTCGTTATGAAATTAAGCTATATATTTAGGGCTTTTCAAAGTGTATATTTTCTCCTAGACATCTCAGTACAACAGTTTGTAAAATGTCGTTTAGTTATGTGTAAATACAGAAAAACAAATCACAGTTTTCTTTGATTTTATAAGCCTTACTACTAATGCTGTGATATGACCCAAGCAGTATTATCTTCATGTTCACCTAAGAACTCTTATGTGAAATAGAATGAGACATGAAATCGTTCACACACGTTTTACAAGAATCCTTTCCTTTGTGATAGGATTCTGGCTCCATACCTTGTTCTTTCATCATTATTTCAGAAAGCTATCAGTACTGTATTCAGTAACTTACTGAGCATGACCCAAAAGTCTTTGGAACACACCTGACATTCTGTTATACTCTGAACATTTAAAATTCAATATAAGGTGACAAGAACATTAAGCTGCCCATCGAGCAAAATGTGAAACTAATCAGTATCTGTTCTGAGCCACAGGTACAATAATTGGAAAATTAAAGTGCCTGTGAACTGATAGGCTAGCTGCATCAAAGTGCAACACCTTGAAATGATTAATGAAGACAAATGTATGCAACTATTTCTATTGACAAGCATTTCAGACAATTGCAGACTAAAAGAATAACATTATAGTTCCTATTTATTCTCCTGTAAAGCTCACACTTTCCAGGATTGCCTATTAGGAAATTTATAAATACACACCAGTTAAAAACAATTTAATTGCGGGCTTGTCTTGCTTGATGGAATATAAAAAATTGGTGCCTTTCTACATCAGCTGCTAAACACAGGCTGTACCAAATATAGGGTGTGACGGTTAGGATCAACATTAGGCCCCTCTCCTGAAAATGTGAAGGTGACCTGTAAAAGTAAAGTAACCTTACTAATGTGTGGGGAAGGTCCTCAGCAGGCTATTGAAGAAATCCATTCAATACAATATTACTTCAAAATGTATTTTTCTTCTTTAATTGTCATATTATGTCCATCACTGAAGTGGCCAATTCACTCTCGCTCTGATGTAATGTCCTCATATGCACCACCCTGAGGCCAGGTCTACGCTACAGACCTATAACTATGGGCTTGTCTCCACTTACCGGGGGGCTGATGCGCGGCAATCGATCCACCAGGGGTCGATTTAGCGGGGCTAGTGAAGACCCGCTAAATCGACCATCGATCGCTCTCCCATCGACTCCGGTAGTCCACCAGAACAAGAAGCGTAAAGTAAGTCGATGGGAGAGTTTCTCTCATTGACCCAGCACAGTGTAGACACCGCAATAAGTCGACCTAAGGTATGTTGACTCCAGCTATGTTATTCACGTAGCTGGAGTTGCGTAACATAGGTCAACTTAGCCCTGTAGTGTAGACCTGCCCTATGTCACTCAGGGGTGTGAAACATCCCAGAGCAACGTAGTTACACTGACCTAACCTCCTGTGTAGACAGTGCTATGTCGATGGGAGAGCATCTCCTGTCGATGTAGCTATTGCCTCTTGGCGAGGTGGATTAACTACGCCAGTGGTAGGCAACCTGCAGCTATCATTGGACAGGAACGGTGAACCACGGCCACTGGGAGCTGCGAGGGGTCGTGCCCGTGGACGGTCAACGTCAGCAAAAAGTCTTGCGTCCTGCAATCAGATTACCCTGATGGGCCGCATGAGGCCCGCTGAACTATGCTGATGGGAGAAGCTCTCCAGTCCGCATAGTAGTGTTTTCACTAAAGCACTACAGCAGCGCAGCTGCACCACTGTAGCACTGTATGTGAAGACAAGCCCTGAGATACTGCAGCTACCATAAACCTTGCTAGAGCAAGGAGTCAGCTCTTAGATGGCTTTTCAGTGCTTTTACAAATTATTTCATATCCTTTAGAACAGTGTTTCCCAAACTTGGGACGCCGCTTGTGTAGGGAAAGCCCCTGGCGGGCCAGACCAGTTTGTTTACCTGCTGCGTCCGCAGGTCTGGCCGATCACAGCTCCCACTGGCTGCGGTTCGCTGCTCTAGGCCAATGGGAGCTGCTGGAAGCGGCACAGGCTGAGGGATGTACTGGCCGCCACTTCCATTGGCCTGGAGCAGCGAACCGCAGCCAGTGGAAGCTGTGATTGGCCGGACCTGCGGACGCGGCAGGTAAACAAACCAGCCCGGCCCGCCAGGGGCTTTCCCTACACAAGCAGCATCCCAAGTTTGGGAAACACTGCTTTAGGACATACAAATAATTTTTAAAGTACTAGAAAAGCACCAAACTACGTATATTTTTAAAAACAGAACATGCTGTACCTGACTAATTAGTGCTCTGGCTCCCTGCTCCAATAGGTTTTTAATGATATCTTTTATGTCAAAGCATAGCACATTCTGGAGGTCACATTGACATGGAAGTTAGCCATATGGGGAATGGTTATCAGTGGGGCTTGAAAAAACTAAAATATAATTCCACCAGAAAATCCCTATATTAAGAGAATGTAAAGGCTGCATGGTAAGTGCTCATAAACCAGGAAATGTGACTAACCATTTTGACTTTATCATGCATAAATGTATGCAACTTTAATACACATAGAAATGTGCCCATCCATGCAGTTCCCTGCCCTCCACTATTCTGCATCGCCCTTTTCAGATTGAGCATGCCTAATCTGTTTCAGGAAAGACCTCTCCAGGCAAGACTTTGAAGAGAGGCAATAAGAGTAGTTTGCAACACATATGCAGATCTCCATATTTAACTTGTTTATTTCTTTTTCCATTAATGCTAGTGTTTTTGATGAAAATGCACTTATAATGCAGTTGTCTGAATGTAGGCTGTTATCACATATTACAGTGCCTATTCTTTTCAGTTTGAGTCACAGGCCTCATCTATAATGTTATACTCTGAAAAAATAGGATAATTAAAAATGATTCATACATTTTAAAATCAGATTAAAACATAGAACATGACAGTAAAATGCCTCTGTGTAGATACAGATCCATTTGCTACTTGTGTTTAGTCACAATGGGAAAGAGAGGAAAGACGGTCTTGTGCCTAAAGCAGAGGAGTAGGAGCATCAGGAGATCTGGTTGTAATCCCCAGCTCCGTCACAGACTTTGTGAGACACCATGGGCAAGCCACTGATGAAAAGCATGTCATAAGTGTCCACTAATTCTGCAAACCTCAGTATATGGGGGGTGAGGGAGCAGCGAGCAACGTGAGACACCAAGGGCTGGATGTTCACATTTCCTCCGCACTCAAGTCAGTGGGAGCTGTGGGTGCTCGCTCAGTGTCGTGAATCTGTCCTCAGCAGAGCACCCCTTTCGGGAGCTACATGGGAAGCACAAGTGTGCAGGTCCAATTGCCCCCACCCCTGCAGGAGCTGTGGGGCATCTCAGTCTAGCAGGGCTGTTGCTTGACCCTTCAGACGAGGCCTCCAGGTTGTTTCTTTCCCTCTCAGGGTCCCCAATGAAACAAACCAAACAGTCCTAAGTCAGCAAACAAACAAGGTTAAGTAAAAGCATGAAGGAAAAGAAAGAAAACCTGCAGGTGGCTTCAGGCCTGGTATGGGCCTCTCTTACTTCAGAGGGTCTTGGAACTATCACAATCACCCCAGAGTTCTCTTTCCCCTTCTTAACCCAGAGGATTGGTGTTCTCCTTTCTGCGAGGGCAAAGGCTCTGTTGGCTGTCAGACCTCTCTGAGAGCTGGGATGCTCAAAAGCCTGTTTCTTTCCCATCTGAATAGAGATCCCACTGTTTAACACCTCCTCCAATCTGGCATTATTTGCAGGTGCAGACAGGCGAGGTCGCGCTGGACCAAAGCAGCTCCTTAACTCCTTCCATGCTGATGCGGGGTGTGTACACCCTGTCACACTCAGCACCTCTGAAAATCAGGCCTTCGGTGTCTCAAGTGGGATTCCCATAAAATTGAGGCACCCATAATTAGTTGGGAATTGGTCCTGCTTTGAGCAGGTGGTTGGACTAGATGACCTCCTGAGGTCCCTTCCAACCCTGATATTCTATGATTCTATGAACCTGATGTGGAAAATGAAAGCAGCAATCGTGATAGTGATGAGTGACCAAAAAATCTCTCTCTCAACACACACATATACAAACACACACACACGCACACAGACTCACGTGCAGGATGGAGAGAGGAAAATAGAAGGCTGAAGAGAGAGAGAATTAGTGGTGGACAGAAGGTAATGATGAATATGGGATATGGAAAGAATGAGCAGGAAGACTTCTGCAAAAGGAGGTCCGGGAAAGAGGGAATCAGTGAATGAAGGGGATGATGAAACAAGGAAGGGGACAGAGTAAAAATGGGGAGGAAGGGAGGGAATGGCAGTGGAAGAGCTTTGTTCATAGGCTGTTAACTTGAGCTCCATCAGTCAGTTGTTCCACTCACAGAAAAATGAAGGAAGAAAGACTGATGGACATTTTTTAAAGCATTGGCCTTAATCGCTCTCTGTGCCTGAGTTTCCTCATCCTTAAATTGTAATAGTTCTACTTACCAGTCTGGGAGAGAAATGGTGAGGCTTAGTATATATAAGGTGCTCTATAAGTAAAAAAATATTATTACATGAGGCTGAAACTAAGTTATTTCTTTTAAAACTCTATTTTAGGAAAAAAATACAATTGCTTTAATTCATGATCATGCCAGAATTATTCTCCACTAGATTTAGGACACCTGAAAAATAACTCTCCGCTCCCCCCCCCCCCAAAAATAAATAATAATAATAAAAAAAACCTGTCCCTCCACCAGGTGGTACACTGTTTAATATACAGTACTGTGTGTGTCAAAATCCCTGCTGTGTGAATGGAAAAAATGATCCCGCAAAATAGTGATCCTCAAAACCTTATTCTATCACTTTCAATACCAGCAATCAACAGAGTGAATGAAAAATATAATGGATTTCCAAGCTCTTGACATCCCTGTTGACAGACTTCCCTTTTTATCTTCCCTTTCCCTATCCCCTCTGATACTCTCTCCATCCTTATTTTTAAGACCAGAGCGTCATATCCCTGCCTTTCTATAGCAGACTCCTCTCCCTTATCGATATTGTAATCCAAACAACCAGATTTGGATTATCCAATTGACTCATCTCCTCTCCCTTCATCCATCCTCACTCAAACATGCTTTTCTCCAGGTCTGCTCTCTGAATGTAACTCCCCCATTATCCACAAGTGTATAATTGATTTCACCTTGCACATCTTCTCTGTTTCCTTTCTTAGCAAAATCTTAGGGGGGGGGAATCTTTACTTCTCTTTCCTCGTTTTTTTCTTTACTCTAGGGTGGCATTTGTTATCATCGACCATGATTTTTTTTTCCTCCGTCACCTGAAGTAGTCTCCAGAACCTTGCACTCCTCATTTCCTTTCTACAGATCTAGCCATTCCTGTTTTATGACTGACACTCATCTGCTTCTAGACCTAGGCAGTATAGTATACCCCTGGATACCCATGGGTAGAGATGGGAAGCATTCTGTGAATTTTGATATGAACAATGCAGGAAAAAAATACTTTATAGACAACAGGCATGGACAGTCTATCAGAACTACAATATAAGCTTTCTGTAACCATAGATAAAAAGGAAAGCAGTTTGATGCACATTGGCTATAATGTACATTCAGAATGTTTGTATCACATTTTCACTACCCAAAAAAACAACCAACCCAACCAAAAACAAAAACAAAACAAAAAACAATTAACCAATACGGTTTTAGTGGGGTTTGAAAGAGCATGAATTTAGAATTAAAAGACTCGTTATACAAATGAGTGAGTTGGTAAATGAATGCACTGATTATGGATACACTTCAAAGGTTAAGGGCTTATCTACAGGAGGAAGTTAGTGCACACTAAGCTAGGGTGTGAATTTAAAGTGCACTCGCTACTCCACGCTAACTCTTACTGTGCACTAAAAGTGCCCTTGGGTGGTTTAGCATAGTACACTTCCAAAGTGCATTAAGCTAATGTGCACAAAGGCACCCCTTAGTGAGCAATAAGGGTGCGCGTACACAGCAAAGAAATACCGGCGGCTGGCCCAGGCCAGCCAACTCAGGCTCGTGGGGCTCAGGCTGCAGGGCTGTTTAATTGCTGCGTAGACTTCTGGGCTCAAGCTCTGGGACCCTCCCACCCCAAGGTCCTAGAGTAGAGTTGCCAGTTTTTGTTGGACGTATTCCTGGAGGTTTCATCACACGACATCATCTTTAATTAAAGATTAATCTTTAATTCCTGGAGGGTTGGCAACCCTATCCTAGAGCCTGGGCTCCAGCCTGTGCCCAGAAATCTAGGCAGCAATGAAACAGCCCTGCAGCTGAGCCCCCTGAGCCCAAGTCGGCTGGCAGAGGCCAGCTGTGGGTTTTTCTTTGCTGTGCAGACCTACCCAAAGAGTGTCCACACGGGGAATTAGTGCAGAGTAGTTGCTAGTGCACACCAGCTATTGCAGGCTTTTTTCCTAAATAGTACGATTGTGCTCAACAACACTGATGTAATCAAAGCTGGATTTTCATCATAAACCTTGTTATTCAGTGGTTTAGATTTGGCCTTAAACATTCCCTACAAACTAACGCTTGGCACAGAAGACTTCAGCCTGGGAATACTTTCTTGTCACAAACAAATTAAATCTGGGCCATTTGTAAGTGGTTAGGCGTGCAAAAGACATTTTTAATGCTTCTTAGTGATCTTATAATAGAAAATGGCTTTGACTTAAAAAATTATGAAACTTGGCAAGTGGTAAGTCCATAGAACTGCATACTACAATCACTTTTGGAATTCTGAAGGGGAAAAACAAACATGAATTTTACTTAGCAACTTTATCCCTTTTAAAATACACTTTAATTTCACAAAAGTAAATACAGTCCTTCCTATATCCATGAGACTTTCAAAGTTTCCCAAATTCTCCAATAGAGGTTTAGAACGGAATTTTACACATGGTTTAGCATACTGTATTGATGTGTTCCTGACACACACAGATGAATGGAAGCAATGGTGTCTAAGACTGGTGATCCTGAAAACCTCATACCGCGGTTTCTGCACTCCTAACAGTCAAATCAAGTTACAACCCATGTATAATGGGTTTAAAGAAAAGTTATACTGTGGAATGTCTTCATGTGGTTTCATATTTATTGTCTTTCAATGACTTCATATACAACGTGCTCAGTTTACAAATAAAAAGATTTTTTTCCTCCTAACTTCCAGCTCTGCAAACTCAAACGTGGATCCGAAAATGAGATGGATTTTCCCCCTCCTTGCGCTTTATCATCAGCAACAAATCAGGCCATCGTTTACACATCTACTATCCCACTGTCTTCGAGTCTATCCTCAGCGACATCTGTACAGCCCATTGCCTTCAGTGCGTTTGCCCAGATGTAACTGCTTGAAATATAGTAAACTGCTGGTGGTGCACAAGAAGAACATAAAAATATAAGAACGGCCATATTGGGTGAGACCAAAGGTCCATCTAGCCCAGTATCCTGTCTTCTGACCATGGCCAAAGCCAGGTGCCCCAAAGGAAATGAACAGAACAGGTAATCATCAAGTGATCCATCCCCTGTCGCCCATTCCCAGCTTCTGGCAAACAGAGGCAAACAAACAGAGGATGTGGTCATTTGGCTTTAAATCACAAGCTAATATGAAGATAAATGGAAACCTTTAAGTTTTTATTTTAAAGTTATGTTTCTCTTCTCCAATAACACATTCATGTCACATATGGGACATGCATTGCTTCATTCTTGGTTATTTTATTTTTAAAAAATAAAGAAACAGGGCCTAGCCTTTGTGATTTGTTAAGGAGAGATGGAGTACACACAAGGTAATCAGACGGCAGAACAGTCCCTTTCTTCATAATGAATTTCCAAGTCCTATGCCATTAAAATTATAGTACCTTCCATAGCAGGAACTCCTGTTATTATTTATTCCTTTTATTGTGCACACTACTTAGCATGACTCCTAAAAGGTTTGATAGCACAAGGGCAAAGTAGGCTGGATTGAAAGGGTTGGTGAAAAGTCAGCAACTTCTGCTTGGACTAGTATGGTAACTATCTTCACTGCTTCAAGGAGATAAGGGACCCCAAAAATATAAGTTATAAGTTGTTTAAGGTGATGAACAGCCCTTGCCTGGATTCTGGGTCCTATTTTCACACCTCTAACTGCAGCAAAAAGAAAGCGTATGTGGTATGATAATGGCCTGAAGCAGTGGAGCACCTTGCAAAACAAGCTCCCTTTAATTTTAAAGCTGTCAATCAATATCCAAACTCAGCATGGCCACCTTAGGTATGTCTACACTGCAATTAGACACCTGCGGCTGGCCCGTGCCAGCTGACTCAGGCTCACGAGGCTCAAGCTAAGGGGCTGTTTAATTGCAGTGCGGACATTCGGGCTTGGGCTGCAGCCTGAGCTCTGGAAACCCTCCACCTCACAGGGTTCTAGAGGCCAGGCTCCAGCTTGAGGCCGAACATCTACACTGCAATTAAATGGCCCCTTAGCCAAGCCCCACGAGCCCGAGTCAGCTGGAACGGGCCAGCAGCGGGTTTTTAATTGCAGCGTAGATATCACCCTGGGCTTTAAATTCCACAATGTAAACCAAAACTATCTTTTGTGGGCTCAACCAAAAAGTATAGCCAGAGTTAGGCTCCTGATGCGGCAGGCTTTTGGGTTAAAACAGGGGAGATCCTTCCTTCCCTGTTCATCAAGAATCATCTCCTCGAGGAGGCAACCAGTTCTTTTTATGTTGCTTGCTGGGCCCTTATTGGCTTCTGTCTGCTCATGGCCTTTCCAGCTGCTAGTGGACCAATTCTTGTTGATTTCATCAAAAGCTGATCCTTAGTGGCCTCTCTAGGCAGCTCCTGGAGGACTTGACTCACTGCTCTTTCCCTCCCAAAGGACACTCCCTTCAGGTGTGGTGCACCAAAGCACTGGGGCCTCAGGTGGGGGTGTCAAACACTTGGTACCCCCTCATAGGTATAAGTAGAGCTGGTAGTGACACCTGTAGTTAAGGGTACATAACACTTCCCATGATAGTATTATTTTCTGTTGCATTTCCCGTGGGATCAGAGAAAGGCTATTTGCTGTCCACATGAAAGTCCACTCAATTTTGGCTGCATCATAATCCTCTGAAAATTACTGTTTGCATAGGATTGTTAGATTCAAGCAGCAAATGTTTCATACGTTACATCTGCTGCAAGCATGAGCTATACAGCTCCATCCCAACCACACCAAGCATCCTCCACCTCCACATTATCCAGCCCAGGGCTGAGCAGGACTTTTGTTACAATTGCTCCTTCTAGCTGATGTGGTGCTGAGCACCCAATCTAAGAGCATGGAGACTGTCTGTTCTGTGCTTTCAGTGACCCCAGTGTGGGTGCCCAGGCAGCATGCAGGAAAAAAAGGAGGAAGCATCCTCACTTTAGAGACGAGCGGGGGAGAACAGAAGGAGCAGGGTGAATAGGGGATGAAGGAGACAGGCTGGCGAGGGACATGCTAGGGGACAGGAGAAGAAGGCAGTAGGTTGCAGGAGAGAGAGGCAGAAGGGTCTGTAACTACTAGAGAACACTCCCCTCCAGAATCTGGAACTGAACCCAGGATTCCTGAGTGATAACGTTCCTCTGTTGCTAGCAAACATCTGTGAAACTCTCTGGCAAAATGTGTATCTTATCTAGTGCCTGGCCAACACAGAGGACCAACCGCCTACTACTATCGCTAGTTATTCCATTAATTCAAATGGTAGAGGTCTGTGCTCTGGAACGGTGTGTCAGAGCTACTATTAACCTGTGTGTGGGTCCAATATGATTCCACATGGCGGAAATTTTTTTCTTTCAGTCAGTTTTTTAAACCTAGGAAATTACATCTTAAAAAAATACATTAAAAGAACATGAAGGTTGCAAAATCAAGCTTTCAATAATTTCAAAATGACAGAATTAAAGTAACCTTCATTAGACCCTCTTGTGCATATGTATTATGATACAGTCATTAATTACATAATCCCAAGATATTTCCCCCTCCCCCACAAGACAACTGCTTCATTCAGTGCACAGGATGGATTATGCTTGCTGAATGGATCTGAGTTATGCTGTTAAAGAGGCTATTGTCAGTCTCAATGAGGCAGAGGATTGCAGGAAGAGAAGGAATGGGCTGGTGGTTAAGGCTGTTGAATTCCACCCTGGAGAACTAGATTCTATCGCTGCCTCTTACACAGAGTTTCTTTGAGATGCTAGGCAAAAACCATAAAACAAATTTTGTACAGGTGACCACTGCATGTTCCTCCTTTTCTGGGTGTCCAACTGAACAATCACAGCTGCAACTGAAGTCAACGGGAGCTGTGCTTTGATCATACAAAGTGACACAAAAATACTAAGTACTCTGAAAAATTAGACACTAGAAGTCTCAAGTTGGACATCCAAAATTAGTAGTTACTTTTGACAATTTTGGCCTTAAGCTCTTGGTGTCTCAATTTCCATTCTGCAAAGTGGGAATAATATTTCCTTTGTTCCACCCTTTGTCTGCCTTGTCTATTTAGATGGTTAGTTCTTTAGGGCAGGGACTGTCTATTACTATGTGTTTGTATGGTGCCTAGCATCATATGTCATGATCTCAATTGGGGCTTCTAGGCACTACTGTAATAAATAACAATAAAACACTAGGTTTAGTATTTCTAAAGTCAAAAGTCCCAATAACTCAACTAATTAAATGGGATTACACTGGGGTACATTTATGTCAGTATATTTAGCATTTTTAAACTCTTTTAACATTTCCTATATTTCTTTTTTTTTTTTTTTTTTTTTTTGCTGTTACCCTTATCTTAGACAGATCTAGAACATTGGACATGCGCAGATAAGGCCTCCAAGACTACATATTTAGACAGATACACAGATAAGAATGCATTGTTACAGTGATTTAGCAGTGGTGAGGTGTTTAGTTACACTGAGGTGCTCCTAAAGTGCTTTAGCACCACTGAGGCATCTTTAAAGCATTTATAGTTTTTTCCTTTTCTTTATTAAAAAAAAGTTAAAAGAAGAAACCCAATATTAATTCAGTGTTAAGGACAAAAAGTCAAGCACAGAATCCTCAGGAAATTCCAAAGTAATAGTTCTTAATACTCAGCTGCATTGAACACACGTACTATTTTCTGTTTCTCTTTTTTTCTTAATAAATGTAAATGTTAATGTTTTACTGTTTATTTTATCTATGCCATAAAATATACAGGATGCGCAAACTAAGCAAATTAATGTAGTGAAGCCCTTGACTTTTACAATTTCCTGAGTCCTGAGGACTTGATTTCTCACCCACAACACACTCTCATATGTAAGAACACTCATGTAATCTTGAGGTGCTTTTAAATTTCAATTGTAAAAAACAAAAAAACAAAAACAAAAAACCCAGGACACTCTATTTTGACTCCTAAATGGCAATTAAGTTATCCAGAAAAACAGCTCAGTTGGATATTTTAATGTCCTGAAGTAAAATGAAAAAAATTATCTTTCTTTCTTTTTTTCAGATTTAACTATTGTAATGCAGAACACCATTCTACTGAGGTCTTGGGGACACAAACTTTCATAAAATCCAGAGAATGCCAATTTATCCTTTCTGAAAGGGAAGCTGTCTATCTCTCTTCTTTATTCAGTTGTTGGCCTCTCTGCTAGCAGGCAGGTCACTTTGCGCCAAACATATAAAACAGTTTTTCTTGGAAGCACTAATTCACTCTTACTTTTTACTGAGCTTTAAAATTTGACATATAAAATACTGAACACTGGAAAAATGAAAGGAAACTTTACTTTGATTTCTACATAATCATACCTGCCTGGGTTTCCTGCCTCTCACCCTGCACGAACCCTGCAAATAGCTATCACAGAGGATAGTTAGAAAAATGTGTCTGACTCATCCGCAGAATGGGTACCTGGGCAACTGATAGGGATTTTATTTTGGTATCATTTTCTAGTTCCCCTGGCAGTGAAAGCCATTGCCCAGACTAGGAATTAAAGATGTCTAACGAATTGGAGCTAGTCTACAAGTTTTTGTAAAATATGTTGCATTCAGTGACACCACACAATCACTACGCTCTTGACTGAACTCACACAGGAAAATGATAAAAGACAAAAATACCCTATCACCTGTGGGTGAATGCTTTTCACAAAGAGATCACTGTATATCTGATTTATCAGTCCTCATCCTCAAAAACCCTACACAACACTTTCAAAAGACGAGCCTGGGAGCTTAAATTGATAACTCTGCTAGACACTAAGGGTATGTTTACACAGCAAAGAAAAACCCGCGACTGGCTTGTGCCAGCCGACTCAGGCTTGCAGAGCTGTTTCATTGCTGTGTAAACTTCCAAGCTCCGGCTGGAGACTGAGCTCTGGGACCCACATGGTTCCTGGAAGCGGCCAGCATGTCTAGCTCCTACGTGCAGAGGCAGCCAGGGGCTCTACACACTGCCCCCGCCCTGAATGCCAGCTCTGCAGCTCCCACTGGGCATAGTTCCCGACCAATGGGAGCTGTGGGGGTGGCGCCTGCAGGTGGGGGCAGCACACAGAGCCGCCTGGCCATGCCTCTGCCTAGGAACCGGAGGGACCTGTCGCCGCTTCCGGGAGCCGCCTGAGGTAAGCGCAGCCCGGAGCCTGCACCCCCTCCCGCACCTCAACCCCCCTGCCGCAGCCTGGAGCCCCCTCCCATGCTCTGAACCCCTCATTTCTGGCCCCACCCTGGAGCCCACACCACCAGCTGGAGCCCTCACCTCCTCCCTCACCTCAGCTCCCTGCCTCAGCCCAGTGAAAATGAGCGAGTGAGCTAGGGTAGGGTTGAGCAAGCGATGGAGGGAGGGGGGAATGGAGTGAGCGGGGGGGGGGCTTGGAAAAGGGATAGGGAGGCAAGGGTGTTTGGCTTTCTGCAATCAGAAAGTTGGCAACCTTACGCAGGGTCCCTCCCACCCCACAGGAGCCTAGAGCCAGGGCTTCATCCCAAGCCAAGAAGTCTACACAAGAATGAAACAGCCCCGCAGCTCAAGTTGACTTGCAGAGGCCAGCCATAGGTTTTTCTTTGCTGTGTGGACATACCCTATTCATGGACTGACGAGAGACACTAGATTTACGGCTTATTACAACAATCTGTAACCTACTAACTTCCTCTTTTTGTCCTGCGCCTGCAGAGGTTTTAACAGACCACTCTACCTTGAATGGTTCCTTACAATATGTGCTAACTACTTATGCTAAACAACGTGTTCCACCTTGTATTTAGCTGTGACGCTGGGAGTATGTTTCCCGGAGGAGCTCTGTGTAGCTCGAAAGTGTCTCTCTCTCACCAAGAGACGGTGGTCCAATGAAACATATTACCTCACCCACCTTGTCAGTGCAATGTCTTGTATTTTACGAATGACTTTCAATGCCTTGCTCCCTGTTCAGCAGAGCAAGATGAATGGGATGCTGTGCAGCACCAATGCTCCACCACCACAACAAAGCTTTCTTCAGTTTGTTATAATTACTTTTCTTTTGATATAAATATTAGATCCTTCATTGATGTTGAACCTGCTTTTACGTCTCTATGACACATGGATGCGTTTGAAATAGTATTTTATAAAATAAGTGTTTGATATATTGGCATATTTATTTTAAAATGTTGTTACAACTTGTGGATGTTGAAGTTCTAATCCAACCACAGTCAATGTCTTATCTAGAAATGAGTCAACAAGACTATGTAAGAACTTTAGTAATAAAAGATGAAATGCTTCATAAATCTTAAAAGTGCTCCTCCTCTGGAAGCAAAATAAATCGTACTGAGTATCATAAGGCCTCATTGTGCTAATTTATGACTATGAAAACACAGTTTCATCTACATAAAAGACATCCACAAGAGGGAAGAGTGGATCTTCCGTCATCCTTGGAGACTGCTACAAATGGAGGAAGTGGGAATTGCATGTAAGATCTGATTATATGGTCTAGATTTCTACACTTCATTGGGTGAAAATAGTTGAATGAAATAAAATGTGAAAGCAGACAAGTTTATGTATTTTTTCCCAATTCTAATAGTATGCCTATCAGTATATCAGTAGGCACATGAACAGTGACATTGCTACACGCACATACAAGTGAAATATTTCTCTGATCCTTGAAGGTGGAGTACAGTGCTGTTTTTTATTTATCTGGGGAAAGGACCCACGTGCACTTACCTACACTAATACTCATTTACATGCTCTGCCACTGCTTCACTGCTGCTCTGCCTTTGAGCTAAAATTCTTTGGGCTAAAGGGTGTTTCCAAAAACACATGGAAATGACTATAAATAGAAACCATCACATTTTTCATGTGGTTTGCTAATGAATCTCTAATCAATGAACTGTAACAGTGAAGGAAGTAAAAAGTTCCTACAATAGCAACTGAAAAAAGGTGAAGACGGGATTTAAAAAGTCAGAAATTCCAGTTCCACAGCAGAACTAACAGTAAGCAACGTGTATGTTGTGCTATTGTTTGATGAGTTTATTCATAGCAATAAAAAAATAAATTATAAATTATACTAAATACCTCCTTCACTTTGTGTGACTCTTCCAGATTATTTTCTTGTAACAGAGATGGGGAAACACCAAAAGCATTTTCCTCACTTTTCCATCTAACAAAGATGAAGCCACACAGCTCACACTACATTACTTGCCTGAGATGCCAAGTTCCATCCCCCTCTCCTTTGTCTCCCGCCATCCTCTCAACTAGTCAATGGCAATGAGAAAACAAAAATTTCATAGATGATGCTTAACTTTATGATTACTTCCAATGCATTGTTCACCCAGGTTTTCAAATGTACTCATTGTATGAGTGCCATGTCCTCTAGTAACGTTATTGACTTCTGTCATACACATGCATATGTACACATATTGAAGAGTAGTTTTATACAGAAAAAGGCTCTGAAAATGCAGCTCCACATTATTATTATTCGTATTACAGTGGTGCCTAGTGGCCTGAGCTGAGATCAGGATACCATTGTGCAAGGTGCTGTACAAACCATGTAGATTCAGTCCTTGCACCAAATAACATACAGTTTAGATAAAGTAAAAATAGAGGAGAAAGGAAGTAGTAATTCACTATTTAGAGATGGGAAACTGAGGCACAGAAAGTTTAAGTGACTTTCCCAAGGTCACACAGAAACTCTATAGCAAAGCTGGGAACTGAACCCAAAGCTAGAATCGCAGTCCAGTGCCTTACCCACTAGATCATCCTTTCTCCCTCAGATCAGAGTTATTGGGACTCCAGCTTTCAGGATCAACCTGCTCAAGTTTGCAAGTCAAAATATGGCTTTTCTAATTAACAGCTGTGAAAACTCAACCTGCACTCTGCAATTCAACCTGTGTTCTTTCCTCTCATACAACACCACCAGTAACAAAGATGTTGTAGGCTAAATTATGTCCTGGGTTCTAGCTATGTGATTCTGTTGTCTTCAGATTTTGCCCTCAGCTAAACCTGCACAATCTCATTGCCTTCTAGTCTCTCTGCTGCTACAGCTACAGTACAAGGCAAGTGTGAGAGTCCCCTGCTCGTGTACACATAGTCATGCTAGATCTCATTGAGCTAGCATGAGCATAAATAGCAGTGTAGCCATGGTAGCATGGGTAGCCGCAGCAGAGGCATGGCTTAGCCACTGGTTACAGGCGGATTTGTACTAAGCACAGCTAAGCCATGGCTCTGGTGCTGCTACCTGTGCTACCGCAGCTATACCACTATTTATACTTGCACTAGCTCTCATCAAGCTAGTGCAAGTATGCACACACAAGCAGGGGAATCACATTCATAGCTCAAAATACAGACACAGCCTCTGTTATATCTGTGCAACTCAAATGCCTCGGCACACACCACTGAAGTAGAATTTGGCTTTGTAAATGGAACTTGGATAACAATTTTATCGACATGTGAGAAGGAACAGAATCCACACTCTTAGCTGTATTGGTTCTACAGCGATATCAGAAATAAAAGGCAGGAAAAAAAACCCTTATTTTTGTCAGTAGCATTAGAAGATAGGCCTCTGAATACACACAAGGATTAGATCCATTGAGTAAGATGGTGCCACTTTTCAGAGCAGAACTGCACTTTAAGTGATGCTTAGCAACATGAATCCTACATTCTGCAGCTTTTATTAGTTTTGACACTTCGCACATTTACTTTGCTTTCTAAGTATAAAACACATTAGAGTACAGCGTTATTCATACTCTGAACACCAATGGGTTCAGATATGTGGCATCAGGCAACAGACTCTTTATCATGGTTGTGTCATTGCATTCAGAGAGAACCCAGGTCTCACCATTGCTATCTAAACACAATGTTTTCCCACCATACAGCTGATGTCAGTCATTATGACTTGGACCTGCTTCTCAGTGCTATCGATTTTCTTGCAGGATGGTCAGAAATTGGTGGCTATAAAAAGGCTACAGGACTGAGGACCAACCTACCGAGACCAGCAGGGACCACAGCCTGGGAGGTGCTGAGCACCCACAACTCCCACTGACGTCAAAAGAAGTTGTGGGTATTAAGAACCTTTCAGGATCAAACCCTCACGTTCTATTTCTTTGAACTCAGAAATTTTGGCCAGTAGCAAAGGCATAACTCTGCCAGTACTGGTCCTGGTCCTAGAAATGTCCTCGAAGGGCATGCTCAGAAAAACGTAGAATTGAGCCATTAATAAGTAATAAACCAAACACTGAGCAATTGGTCTTTATTTATGACCTGTGCAGAGGCTGAGTGAAGAATAACACTAAATTCTCCTCTCACACTGGTTTTTACAGTAGTCTCAGTCCATTTACTATATATTTACACTGATATAAGAGACAGCAGAATTTACTCTCCTTGTGCAGTAACAGTGGTTCTTCGAAATGTGTGTCCCTATGGGTTCTCCACTGGAGGTGTGTCTGCGTCCCTGTGCTGCTGATCAGAGAACTTCAGTAGCAGTGTCTGTTAGTCTCGCACATGCACTGTCTCTCCTTGTGCTGCACCACAAGGGTAGTCAGCGCGCACGGGCTAACCCTCCTCAGTCTTCTCTACCACAGAGTCATTGACAAGAACTCCAAAGCAGAGAGCAGGAGGGTGGATTGTGGACAGAATCCTAGCCGGGGCCACAGTACAGGGACAGGGGAATTGGCAGGAAGGGGCTGGGGGTGGAGCGTGAGCAAGGCCATGCCTGGCTGTTTGGGGAGGCACAGCCTCCCCCAGCCTATGATATCCACTGCCCATGAGAAGCAGGGTGGATCTGTCATGCAGAAGTCTCTGGTCTGGTGGAACTCTGCTGGTACTCAGCATCCCAGTGGTGGTGGCGGTCTGCACTGGTCTTTCCGGTGCTGGGCAGGCTGCCACCACTGGCAGTACCAAGGTCAACTCGTGTACCAAGAGCACCTTCCTAGGGTGTTTGCCCTTATCTCTTGGTACCAAAGATTCAGTGCCCATGCCCAAAGGGGCCATGAGCCTGTCAGTGGTACCGGATACCGATGGTCACCCTGAGGCACAGGTGCTGAACTGGTCTCGGTGCCAAGGATACCGAGCGAGATGGCGATCGCTTGCAGCTACCTCTAGGCTCAGTGAAGGGGCTTCCTGCTCTCTTTTTAGACTTGTGACAGGAATCCCCAGGCAGCTTCTTTGACCACTGCCCTTAGAAGTTGAAGGCTGTGGGGAAGACTCACGTCTGGCGGGAGGTTGAGGTCGGATATCTGCCTCCGTGAAGATAATTTTTTGGCGGTGCAGGATCTTGGCCGGAGCTGCTGGAAGAGGGTATATTTTTGTTGGATGTGGCCCTCGCCGAGGCAGTGAATGCACCCTGGACCAGGATTGCCTCGTTGCAGGTGCAGAACTTCTTGAAACCTGGGGAGCTGGGCATCCCCTGCTTAGGGGAAGGGTCTCCGGTGGAGAGAAAAGGCGGGAAGAAAACGAAGGTTTGTGGGGTTTTTTTTTTTTTTTTTTAAAGACCGGAAAAAAGAGTTGTTAACTAAAACTAGAACTAGAACTGGGGAAACTATCTAAGTGTTAATGCAAACAGGAAAACAATTAGTCTTAATAGACTGCTAATGGCTCCATCTCTAGCCAGGGAGGGTTGAAAGGAACTGAGGAGGATTAGCCTGCACCTGCTGACTAGCCTTGTGGCACAGCATGAGGAGAGACAGCGCATGTGCGGGCCTAATGGACCTTGCTACCGAAGTTCTCTGATCAGCAGCGCACGGATGCAGACACACCTACAGTGGAGCACCCATAGGGACACTACTTGAAGGAGAAACCATCCCTAGAAGCACAACAGAAAGGAACCAGAGAGAAGACTGACTTGTTCAGTGGTCAATCTACATGTCTGATGGAAGGAGGTCGAAGTCACCATGGATCTAAACAGCAAAACCAGAGTCGTCTTTCTGAGGCTGAAATCAAAAATATTTTCATTTTAATTCCTTATCTTATAATAGAGGTTTTGGGTTCCGTTAATAAGCTGACTTTCATTATTACAAGCTATATTCATTAGAAAGCTTAAAGCAGATCAGTCATAAAAACATGTGTTAATACAGTTCTCTAATGATAATTGATAAACTGGAGAATTAACTACTTTTGTCAGAACCAACCCATGAAATCAGATTTTTACATACTATTTAACCCTAAACAGAGAATTCATGGGAAATTAGAATTCTGCTGTAGTAATATTTACTGGAAAGGTATGTAGGAAAAAATCCATACACATGGCTCAGGAAAGTACAGTTCCCCACTGGGTCCTGTTCTATTTGACTTGAATCCAAATGAACACTGTAGACTTTAATGGTACTTGGCAACCCGCAGACACATCATTTTTTAAACTTAGCTCACATTTGAATTACAGAGCTGTGACTCAAGTTTCCAATGTGACCTTCTCAGGGTTTCATTTGGGAATAAAAAGGGTTTTGTTATCATATAGAGAAAATATACACCCTCTTTGTTACATTTTACAGAACAAGAGAGATTGTTGATGGTGAAGTGCTACAATATTATTGTTGCTTTGTTTCTGCAGAATTAGAGAAAATAATGGGTATTTATGTGAGCTTTGTGTCCTTCAGATGAAATAAGTCTGCCACTTAGCTACATTAAGGGCTAAATTCTAATATTTTGTACTATACTTACAAATGCATATTTATTCCCCCTTGTCTGAGGATTACACAACTCAAGGGGTATGTTTTCTGCATAACACAGAAATATATGTTAAGCAGAGTGGAACTATTTGTGTGCCCAATCCTGTGAAGTGCTCAGCACCTCCCAAGAGTCTTGTTAATGAGAGCTGTGGGCATTCAGCACCTCTCAAAAGATGTTCACCACCTTCAAGGATTGAATCTTTAGTGACCAAGCAAAATTTCAGCACTTTGGAATGTGATCTCTAGATTTTTTGCATATTTCAGTTACAGGACATTAGGAGAAAATCTGTCCTGTAAAATGCAATATCTACCTCTGTCATATAGCAAATAACCTATTGGAGGCAGAGGATGTCCTTGCACCTTATTTCCTTTCTCCTCTGGTAAACTGCACAGACTGGCACTTAAACTGCATAGCTTTGCCATGCGCATATATAAATTCAAAAATACACATCAACAAGTAATTGCAAAATACACTAAAAAATACTAGTTAGGAGGAGAGGGCCAGAGACAGCTCTGCATCTTTCATCTAGTGCACCCAAAGCCAAAGAGTAAATTAACATGTACAATATATAATTGCTTTAAATATTTTCTTGACGCAGCCACTATTTAAAAACAAAGCATAATTATACATCATGTAGTCAATACTATAGACTAGTGTTGGTAATAATTTGGGGTAGGAAGATTGCTACTGTTAGATATAGATCAGTTTATGTAATCAGAGCTGGCCAAGATAACTTTAATTTTCACATAGGCATTTGGTAATGTGTTTCCACAATGGAACATAGGTAAAAAAATCAATAGTTTTTTCTTGAGCTATCCGCCTTCTCTTTTTGTCATAATCTGTATGTTTCTGGATACCATATCTGTAGGTGGTCCACAACTCAAGATGAGTGCAATAATCCAAACTCCAAATTAAAGACATCTCAATAGATTCTTCCCTCCATTTATACTGGCTGAAAGGATCAAAATTGGATGCAACTGGGCTTGGGAATATGAAAGCGAGATATGCTAGTTCAATAGCATTCATTCTCCCCACTCTCTAGTAACCTTCAAAACTGCTCTGTGTGCATACCACAGAGTTGGCGCTCTCTGGGACAGGAGGCAATGTGATGGAGTTTGGGCTGGGTAGCAGCCACTCACTATGGCATGTTTCCTGGGGACTTGGGGGAATTCCAATCAGAAATTCATAAAGGAGTTGAAAATGCCCCTCTCAAAGAGGGCCTCCATGCCATTAGATAGGGAACAGTGTGGAAGAGATGGCAATCCTAGCAATGGAACTAGTGATCTGCGGGGTTTGTACACTGCTCCCCCATCCCATTCAACAATGCTACGAAGCCATCCTTTCTGGAGTAAATTTCCCATGCTGGGCGTTTCCCCATGCTGTGGGGTCAGGGTTATATAATGTACCAAGAGAGATGCACACTACATGACATTCATTTAAACCACGGGGAATTTTGAAGAATAAATACTACCCTATAGTTTGTGTTCAAAATGATGCAGAAATTAAGTACAGTTGACGCTGCTTAATAGGGATGCTCTGAAATACAGTTTTGTCCCATTTAAGGGATCTCGTTTAAATGACGTGTATTCTAATGTTACTTAAGGTTATTACACCATCTCTGCAATCATTTCCTTCAGCTGAATCATGGTAATGGTTTATGTACCTTTTTTAATGCATAAACATGATTAACTTGCAATATACTGATCTGAAATATTAGAACACCGAAATGAACATAAAAAATCCAGTACATACTAGACTTTTCCTAGTTGTCATTGAGTGAGACAGGCAGACAATAAGAGACACAAGCAAATGATGACCCTTTCCCATAATACTAAACACCTCTTATTAAATTTGACATTGTAATTCAGCCAAGAAATATCCCAACAAAATGATCTGATCAGTTGTGATCATCCCTTTGGAGCAACATAGTAATCGTACAAGTTAAAAGAAAATAACTGTTTCCTTGAAGATTGCCCCAGTAAAGTGGCTGTCTGTCCTGATTATTTATGTCTCACTTATATGACTTATGCTGCATCTGATTTTAGTTGACTATAGTTAGATTAAATTTAGATCTAATGTGAGGTACATTCTGTACCATCTCCAGCTGAGAGGTCTGAGCAGCACTATTCGAAATATATCATTTTTTCCCAAAGATGCTGTGCTAAGGCAAACTTCTTATGTTCTAATTCAACTGAAATTTCTCTGCATCACACAGAGGTTGACAAAATGAATTCTGGTTCATACATCAAATGGGAAAGAAATTGCATAATTTCCCTTTCTCTTCCCAACTGAATATTTTCCAAGCACAGTGCTAATATGAGTTAAACTAATCCTATTCTGGACCAGAGTAGAGGACTTGTGTTTGAAGAATGGGCGGTATGAAATCCAGTATTCTGCTGCAAACCATTAAAGAAAAAAAGCAAGCTCTTGCAGCAGAGAGTTTGGAAAGGCTTAATTAAGAAAGGAGAGGAAAATGAGACCATATTACAGTGGGAAAGGTCTTGGGAAGAAAATATTGTCTCTGACAGAGTCTGGAAAAACATAATTTTAAGCTCTATGTGTGGATTTGTTTAGTGTTGGTATCATTAAAGGGTTTGTGACGTGGCTGTTATGGCTAAAAACTGACCTATGTTGATAGTGGTGCCACTTGTAAGGTCTATGAGATACATTATCTGTTTCTCTAGGAAATTTATATATCCCTTCCATCTCTGAGTGCCTAGAAATTTTTCCATTTCCTTGCCATGATGGGAGCATTTTACCTGTTTTTCAGTACACCATAATCACACAAATACAAACAAATTGTTCCCTAGCACAATGCATGGTTTTGCTACTTCTAAATGTAGCAAGGATCTTTTTGTCTTTTTAATAAAAAAAATAAAAGTATATATGGCTGCAGCTCTTGCAGTTGGACTGTTCAGATATGACCCAATATCAAGATAGATAAATATTTAGGTTCAATGTGGTTGCCGATGACATCAACAGGCATGACAAAGAATCCCTGAGATTACAAAAAAAATGGGATGGAAATAAAAGTTGCAAAATCTAAAAACAGGCAACATAGTTTAGGGTGTTTTGTATCTTCAGAATAACAAGTTCACAGTCTGTACTGTGCCAATTCACTGATTCTTTCTCCTCTTTGTAGTGCTTTGGGAGGTATCAGACCAGTGGTCTGTATCACTCCATGTCCATTTCAGTGGGAAACCTATCACCAGCAGCAACTGTTAGCAAGTTTAATAACCTCCTTCCAGACTTGGCCTCTAAAACTCCAGATGAACCCAACCAAGAGCACTGAGATTTTATCACAGGAGAAAGCACAGTGACTGTAATACCAGTTGTGCTTTTATCAAGTATTTGCTCAAAGGCATAGCAAGTGCCTGAAGACTAATTGTACAAAGTACCAGAAATTCTGGTAATGGACACTAAAGTGCAGTACATTACGAACCGCTATACTTAAGTCTTGATATGACAAATTGCTAAAGACAGTAAACAAATTCCATTCCATGCTAACGTTATACACAATGGGTATACTGCTAAGAGTATTTCTCACTGTTTGGTAGTGAAGAAAGAGGGGAGAAGAGGTGAAAGGAATCTGTCTCCCAACTTGGCCGTGCGCAGGAGGCGGGCATAATCCAAATGGGGAGTTCAAGCACTAGCTATTGAAAAGGATTAGAATAAGTGTGTGGGGCCATAGCCCAACCATTCCCTTTGCACCTGCCACAAGAGCTGATGGAGCAGCCGGTGATAAATAGCAGGTGGAGGAGCACCCACTGAAAGGATGGCAGAGTTTCCATTGCAGCACACAAACTCTGAATTCATCCCAGAGGCTCTTGCTGCAGCATGCACCATCTGCCACAGGCTTTGGCTTAAAAGTCAGTCAGGCCCTAAACTATTGTAGGCTGACACACTGTTCTGCACCATCTCTTATTCGGTGAACTAAAACTCGGACTTATTCCAGCCCAACAACAACATTGTTAAAAAAAACACACACACAAAAGCAGTTAATTCTGTGGCTCAAAGTTAATAAAACTGAATAGTTATAAATATGTAACTAGTGGATAGAAATACGGCAATTTAGATTGGAATACAGTGCATAGCTCAGGTGCTCACCAAAATCTCCCCATAAATTTTACAAGCAGTCTAACAAGAAGGATTTATTTTATTAGTAGTTTCTTCCAGAACAATTGCAGAAAAGTTCAGGCCTGTGAAATACATGGGTATTAGACAAAGTAATATTTCTTTTATCTAATAAAAAAATCACAGATTTATTAGGGTTTTTTTGTGTTTTCTTTATTTTCTGAACATCTCTGCCATTTTAAGTATTTCCATGAGCAGGTAACTGAAATATTTTTGATTCTAGAAACATTGGATTCTAATTTCAATCTGTATATACATTTTTTTGAATAAAGTTAAAAGGGGAGACTTCATGGGGTAGGACATAAGTGTTCTTGTTATGTCTATTAGGCCTCTACGGAAACAACATGAAAGTATTCAAACTGTCTGGAATCGCAGTGGTGAAAGTGTGAATGAATGGAGTCACTGATGACTGAATAAAGGAGTGTGGGAAATGAGTAGAATTAACTTGTACTCGATGTTGAAGAAAGAAAAGTGGGTAGAATAGTAGCCTGTTAGGGAACTTGATTTCCTAGAAACTAGAAATGTTTGGAAGGTGGGAAGGAGCTCTGATATCACTGCTCTATATAAAAGCAACTATCACATTTTATTTTTCATTCTTCGCTGTGGTTTCTCATTTAAACTGTAATAGATGTGAAGCTGCTGATCAAAACTGCAAAAAGGGCCAGTAATGTTTATTACACAACAGTTTATGTATTTATCTGACATGCCTAAGTTGAAGCAACTAGTTGGAAATTTCTGGTTGAACAGTCTAAAGTAATGAAAACAATTTCCTAAAATAAAATGTAAACATGGTCAAGAGTTCTTAAGCAGAACACAGATAAAATTAGTTTCCAGCTCAAAAGGTGCAGAAAATTGATTTCCTCTGATTCAAGATAAAATGTAACAGTGAATGAAACTTTGTCCATTGAAATAGAAGAGCACAATGTTGATTAAATTGATAATCCTGTAAGTGAAACAGGTTTTATGTCATCATCATCATCACCACCACCACCACCAAAAGGTAGCTGAGATAATTTAAATCACTCTTTGAGGCCTCTCAGGAGCAATTAAATGGTAGGTTCATTCAGGGGCAACATCTCTTTGTCTTCTCCATCCTCTCAAAGGGCAAAGATCAATCAACGACTATGCTGAATCTCCAACTTCTATGACAAACTAAAAGTTACAGCAAGTTCAAGTCTTGGCCTTTCTTTTCTGCTAACAACTTCTCCTGCAATGAAAACGAGCAATTTAAAGACATGATTGAAGGTCAATGGAGGAAAAGTTAAAGGAAGAACTATAAGACATTAATGCAAGATGGTTGGTTGCACATGAGAAATGACCCAATAATGGTCACAAGCATACATACAGGGAAAAATGCATTCCTACTTAATATTATTGATTCTGTGTCTGAAAAGAAAACAAGAGACTACTGGCTGTGATCTTTGTGCCACTGCAGAGATGCAAAGCAACCTAAATCCAGTGGATCCAGCTCCCAGAAGATCTCCCCTGAACTGGGGTGGGGGGTCCTTGGGTAGCATAGAGCTATTGTAGCAGCTCCTATGCCAACCTCCTTCCCAGCTGCCAGTGCAATGGGAATGGGAGGGTGACGGGGGCTTCACAGTGACCCTTCAATTCTCAGCTTCTGTAAAGCCTCAGGGGGACCAAAGTATCTCTCAAACTGCTCTAATCTGAGCTGGGAAACCACACCAGCACAGAATGGCCCCCCGGTCAGGGAAGTGCAAATTGCACCCTGGTGCAACACAGAGCTGAGTGTTCCTTGCCTGGGTCTGAGAATCTGGCCCATCACATCCAAGCTGCTGAAGATGTCTGCCAAGAACGAAAACTATGACCTGGAGGTCTTTTCCATTTGCTGGCCAACAAAAATAAAACGGGTCCATCTAATTAATAAAGTATTGGAATTGCACAAGGACAAACATGATTCACATAAGCTATGGAGCCCTTCCATCACATAGCCAATGTGACTGATCATAAAAACAAAGATCAAAGTCTGAGCCCAGAACAAGAAAAATGGGGTGGAAATGAATATAACCCAGGAGTTCCTTTCATCTATTCCAGAATTTAAAACTGTGGACTCAGATTTCTAACCTAAATTTATATTTGCCAAGGAAGTAATATCACATTCCACTGCATCAACATGGTGGGAAATTGTGGATGTGAACTCATAGAAGACTTCTGAATTCATAATTTCGTCAGTTTTAAAAATATATACATTGTTACCCAATCAACCCCACCTATCAATTGAATGTTATTTTAACCCATTCAGAATGGTTGGTCAACACTTTTGGTAGATGACGGAAAAGGAAATGTCAGTAAAAATGTATTTGTAATTAATGGCAGACACAAAAGTGTGGTAGGCCTAGCTAGTAAGCAGACAGGGGACTTGCTTATTGTATCCTTATGCTTTTCTTACAGATTTGCAAGCTTTGCATTCTAGACAGTGTGCGCGCTTTTTTGGTATGAGGAATAAATATTCTTATGAAGTGAGTTGCTTAAAATTGGTAGCTTTTCTTTTCTTTTTATAAAGACTTTTGGGGAAAGGTGGAAAAGTTTCACTATTTTGGGTGCCCTCCAAAAAAGTGTTTTTTGGAGAGGGTTAAGGAAATATTACAACCCTGGAAAAGCATTCAGTGATTACTCAATTTTTAAATACTTTTATATTAATCTATTGTTGCAAACTGCTTGTTTAGAGCTTTCAATAAAATGTCATCATTTGGCATCAAGGATAGTCTGTGATCAAAAACATTTGGTCCCAACATTCTGCAAACTTCACAATTTTTAACAGAGTCAAAAACACTGCATATGTTAATTGGGTGTCACATGATGATCATTATCATCCTCAGCTGTTTTTCTTTAAATACAGGACACAGTTTAAATGAGAAGCTCTGAGACTACCACTGTTTGGCTTTGATTCTTTATTGGAGTAGTTATTTATAATCAGATTAATTGTGGACAGATTTACATAAAGCAGTAAATGATGATTGCCCTGACAACAACACACTTGGCTTCAAATGGCTACTTCCTGCAAAATGGAATATCCAGTTTTCTTTCACCTCTTCCCTCTCCACTTAGATTTCTAGCCTTATTGAGTCATAATGAATGAGCATTTTACTGAATCATGTGTCTATTACTTCAGTTACATGTAAACCAAACTCTGTTCTGGAAGCAATAACACATACCAAAATCCATTATGTGAACAGACAAAAAAGTAACGTCAACCCTTCAGTTTTTGGATCCAAAGAACTTCAAGGAGAAACAAGAAATTTTTCAATAAAAAAAGTACATGAACAGCTCGGGAATGGAGGTTGTTCATAACTCTGAAATATTTGTAACTCTGAACAAAACGTTATGATTGTTCTTTCAAAAGTTTACAACTGAACATTGACTTAATACAGCTTTGAAACTTTACTATGCAGAAGAAAAATGCTGCTTTTAAACATCTTACTTTAAATGAAACAAGCACAGAAACAGTTTCCTTACCTTGTCAAATCTTTTGTTTAAACTTTCCCTTTATTTCTGTAGTTTACATTTAACACAGTATTGTACAGTGTTACAGTACTGTACTTTACAGTATTTGCTTTTTTTGTGGGGGTCTCTGCTGCCTGATTGTGTACCTCTGGTTCCAGATGTGGTTGAGTATTGGGTCATTTCTCTCTCATACCATCCTTCATAAGTTGCTTATTGTGACACAGAGGCCCATTGGTGCAAGTTGGCGAAGGGTTCACTAATCTGTGTGTGTTCTTCAGAATTCTTGTGCAGCTTTGAAGAAAACTTGCAGGAAAATGGCTTGGTTGGTATGGAAATGCGAGACCACCTTTGGCAGGAAGGCTGGATGGGGGAACCTTGTCCTTGAAGAACACTGTGTAGGGTGGTGCTGAGGTAAGGGCCTGATTGCAAAGACCCTTCTGGCTGAGGTAATCGCTATCAGGAAAGTGACCTTCCAGACGAGAAAAAAGCAGAGGGCAAGATGCCAGCAGCTCAAAGGGAGGGCTCATGAGTTTTGATAGGACCAGGTTTAAATCCCATGGGGGAATTGGTTCGCAAACCTGAGGGTAAAGCCTCTCTAATCCTTTATGAAAGTGGATTGTCATCTCGTGAGAGAAAACTAACCTACCACCCACTGGTGGATTAAAGGCCAGAATTTCTGCTAGGTGCACCTTGATAGATGTGAGGGCCAGACTTTGCTGTTTTAGATGGAACAGGCAATCCAGAATAGATGGAAGAGAAGACTGAGTCGGAGAAAGGCCTCGCTGGGATGACCACATCGAGAAATGCTTCCACTTTGCAAGGTAAGTAGCACTTGTAAATGGCTTCCTACTTCCCAGCAAGACCTGGCGGACTTGTTCCAAACTGGCTGCTCCTCCAGGTTCAGCCATGGAGCTTCCATGCAGTCAGGTGAAGGGTCGCAAGGTTTGGGTGGAGTAAACGACTGTGGCCCTGTGAGATCAGGTTGGGTCGAAGTGGGAGCAGTAGCGGGGGTGCTACTGATAAGTCTAGCAGCGTGCCGAACCAGTGCTGGCGCGGCCATACCAGGGCTATAAGAATAACTCTTGTCTTGTCCTGCTTGATTTTCAGAAGGACATTGTGAACCAGAGGAACTGGAGGAAATGCGTAGAATAGGAACTTTGTCCATGGAAGCAGAAAGGCGTCTGAAAAGGAGTCCTGGCTGTACTTGCGCAGCAAGCAAAACTGATAGCATTTCCTGTTCTGTTTTGTTGCAAATAGGTCTATCTGAGGAGACCCCCACCATTGGAAGATGAACCTGGTGACCTCTGGGGACCACTTACGGTGAGAGGAGAAAGATCTGCTGAGGTGATCTCCCAGGGTGTTCCAGGCTCCCAGAAGATGGGAAGCCTCGAGGTGGATGGAGTGCTTCACACAGAAATCCCATATATGGATGGCCTCCTGACCCAGGGCTGGGGAGCACACTCCTCCCTGATTGTGGATATACAACATGGTTGCAGTATTGTCCGTCAGTACTTGTACTACTTTGCCTATGATCTGGGGGAGAAACACTTACCAAGCTAGGCAGACTGCTCTGAGCTCCCAGACGTTTATGTGCAGGGAGCGCTCTTCCTGGGACCACAGGCCCTGTGTCCTGAGGCAATTGAGGTGGGCTCCCCAACCTAGGTCTGAAGCATCTGACACTAGGGAAAGTGACAGCTGGGGAGCAACAAAGGGGACGCCTGCCATTGCCAATGTGGTGGCCTTTCACCAGTTGAGGGAGGCGTGGACCAGAGCTGGAACCATAAGCACCGAGTCCAGGTTGTGTCTGTTCGGTGAGTATACTGAAGCTAACCACATCTGCGGGGGCCTGAGGCGCAGTCTTGTGTGCCATACCACATAAGAGCACATGGCCATGTGTCCCAGGAGCTTGAGGCAAACCTGGGCTATTCTGACTGGGTGGACCATGACCCTGGATATCAGGTCCGACGTTGTCTGGAATCAAGCCTCTGGCCTGGATTGAGTTTAGCACTGCCCAGATAAACTACTCTCTGAACTGGAATGAGAGTTGACTTTTGTTCATTTATCAACAGGCCCAGAGCTTGGAAGGTAGTTTGGACCAGAGTGATGCTGGTCTTTACTTGAGCCTCTCAGTGGCCCTTGATCAGCGAATTGTCGAGATGTGGGTAAACTTGGACCCCTCACCTTCTGAGGAAGGCTGCTGCCACCGCCATGCATTTTGTAAAGACCGGGGGGGGGGGGGGGGGCAGATAGGCCAAAGGGGAGGACAGTAAATTGGTAATGAGTCTGGTATACTATAAACCTGAGGAATCTTCTGTAGCCTCCATGAAAATAAGTGTCCTTCAAGTCGAGGGCAGCGTACTGGTCCGCTGGATCCAGGGAGGGAATGATGGAGGCCAGGGAGACGATGTGGAACCTTGGTTTCTTGAGATAACTGTTGAGGCGCGGTTCAGGATGGGATGAAGACTCCCCCTTGGCCTTTCGAATTAGGAATAAAATCAAGAATAAAACCCCTTCCCTCTCAAGTTTTGAGGAACCTCTTCCACAGCCCTCACCCAAACGGGGGTTTGCATCTCCTGAGCTAAGAGTTGCTCGTGAGAAGGGTCCCTGAAGAGGGATGGTGATGGGGGTGGGGGGATGGATGAAAACTGAAGGGTATAACCATTCACCACTGTATTTAGTACCCAGTGGTCTGCTGTAATGAGGGACCACGCCAAGCTGAAGTGGGAAAGTTGGTCCAAAAGCAATGCGGGGGAAGGATCCAAAGCAGGAACTGGAATAGCACCCTTGGGTGCACCTTCAAAAGGCCTGCTTGGGCCTCCAGAGTACCTATGCAACACCGTCAGGGAGGTTGAGGGGGATGGAAGTGTTTGACGGTGCTTGTAACCGCTACTCCTTCTCTTGAATAGGTCCTGCCTTGGTGGCGGAGCCAAGAAGTGGGCCGGTTGTTGAGGTGTGAAGTGCTTCCTTGAAGGGGCCAGAGCATAGAGGCTCACGGACCTGAGAGTAGCCCTTGAGTCCTTCAGGCCATGGAGCTTTGTGTCTGTTTTCTCCAAAAGCAAGGAGAATCCCTCGAAGGGGAAGTCCCAACCAACTGCTGGAAGTCCCTGAAGTAGCCCAGAAGACTACAGCCAAGAGCATCGCCTAATGGCCACAATGCTGCGTCCAGTGCCGACTGGAGTTAGGCTCTGGCAACATTCTTTCCTTCCTCTAAAAGGGCAGAGATTCTTGCCTCGAGTCCTGAAGCAATGAGTCTTTAAATTTCGACAGGGAGTCTCACAGGTTGTAATCATATCTCCCCAGAAGGGCTTGCTGGTTTAAGATACGCAGCTGTAGTCCACCCGTCAAATAAATTTTTTCTCCCAAACAGATCCAGTTTCTTTGCATCCTTTTGTTTGGGGGTAGCACTTGCTTGGCCATGTCTATCCCTCTCATTGGCCGCCAATACAACTAGGGACCCTGTAGGCAGGTGCGAGTAAAGGTATTCGTATCCTTTGGCTGGTACATAGTATTTCTTTTCAGCCCTCTTCAAAGTGGGAGGGAGAGAAGATGGAATCCGCTATAGGGCTCTGCCTGGAACCATTAGAGCCCCGTTAATGGATAGGGCCACCTTAGGTGGTGCTGCTGCAGCCAGAATGTCAATGAGGCTGTGGGACGATTCCGTGAGCTACTCAACCTCAAGACCAGGTTAGTTGCATTTCTCTTTAGAAACTCCTTGTGGGAGAGCTGCTCTGTCCCGAGGTGTCTTTTTCTGGGGAGGAGGAGGAAGAAGAGGCCTGTACAGGATGAGGAGCTTCTTCCTCTTCTTCAGCCTCAATCACCTCTGTGGGGCCCACATCCTGTGTATCGGTACCAGGTTCAATACCGGAGGCAGGGTCACATGCTGAGCAGAGCTGTGTGGGGGCCTGCCTCTCGGAAGTGACCGAGTATTATTGGTAGACGATGGACCCAGTACTGGGGGAAAACCCCATGAACGGCTCCAGAACAGCTATTGCATAGGCCACTGACCACCTGACCAGGTTCTGGAAGGGAGGACCCACTCCTGGGCCTGGGGGTACATAAGATGGGTACCAGTGGTAGCCCTTGGCATGGGTATAGGGCTGCACCTCAGACTCTGACAAATTGTCCTCTCAAGGTGACCACAGAGGAGCGACAACCCTCACTTCTGCCATTCGGTGCCAAAGGTCCACGGACCAGTGTCAGGCCAGAGACGACCTCATAGAAGAAAGTAGGGTTGGCTTGCCCCTGGAAGATACCAAGGGACCTAGTGCTGGGAAGAAGCTCAGAGCACCATGCTCTTTCCTGCTTGTGCTCATCGGAACCAGCGGTTGTTCCACTGGAGTTGGTGATACTGAGAGCGATAATACATCCCTTGCCACTGCAAAGGCCTCCAGAGTAGAAGGCACTCTGATTCCACAGACGCTGTGACAATTTCCTGGCATCAGGGGAGGGTCCCGCACTGGAATCAATGTCCCTCTGGGAGGAGTCGACAATGCCACCAAGGGACCAGGGCTGGAAGAATGGCCTGACATGGGTCGCACTCCACTTCCTTCCCTTTGATTGCTTTTCTTCAGCGCCCTCTCTCCGAGTGATGCTTTTTATGTTTCTTCTTTGACACTGGAGATGGAGAATGGTGCTCGGAAATATGTGGTGCCAGAGGGGTGCTTTACACCAAGGCTGAAATGCTCAACGCTGAATCGGAGCCTTTTGGCTCCAACACCAGTCTAAGAGCAGCTTCTATTAAGTCAGCCTTCAGTCTAGCCTCTCTGTCTTTCTTCGTACAAGGCTTAATGTTATGACAAATCTGATAGCGTTTTCTTATGTGATTCTCTCCCAGACTCTTCAGAAAACTGGAGTGTGGGTCACTCACAGGCATAGGCTTGCCAGAGGAGGCACAAGGTTTGAAACCTGGGGATTGGAGCGAAGGGAGCCCCTCTACAATAAAGGAGGGGGACTAACTATCTACAATAGTACTATTTACAATATTTACACTACAACTATACTAAGACTAATAAACTAAGTTACAGAGAAGAAAACCACTGAGAAACACCTTGCTGAAGCAAGAGATGTTCCAGCAATCATCACAGACAGTAACAAGGAACTGAGAGGGTGCAGAGCCAGCAGTGCCCTTTATACTGGTGCATAAGCATGTGGCACCAGAGGGCGCTAGAACCAGCCCGACAGATACAGTAACTCCTCACTTAACGTTGTAGTTATGTTCCTGAAAAATGCAACTTTAAGTGAAACGATGTTAAACGAATCCAATTTTCCCATAAGATTTAATGTAAATGTGGGAGGTTAGGTTCCAAGGAAATTTTTTGGGAGCAGACAAAAGGCATTATATACTGTACAGTTCTGTACTGTCCTGTGGTGGGGAGGTGCCCCTGGCTTACCCTATATAGGCACAGCCCGCTGCAGACAATGAGGCAGGCAAGGACGCTAGGAAGCACCTTGCGCAGCAGCAGCTTCCCCCCAGAAGAACAGGTGCTGACTTTGCCGGGGGATGCTCCAGGCCTGCCTCTTCCTGTCCCCGCTCCACTCCAGGCCCGCCTCTTCCCACCTCCACTCCACCTCCTCCCTGGAGCATGCTGCGTCCCCGCTCCTCCACCTTCCTCCCAGCACTTCCCTGCCACCAAACAGCTGTTTGGCAGCACTTAGGACTTTCTGGGAGGGAGGGGGAGGAGCAGAGACACGGCCCTTCCCCGCTCCTCCCCCTCCTACCAGTGGTGGATTTAGAGTTAGTGGGGCCCTGTGCTTAGCTTCATCTTTGGGGCCCCCCATGGGGGGAGCATTCTCTCTTATCTCCCCTGCCCGTTTTTCATTCTTTTTTCTCCATTCTCTTCCTGGGGCTTAGGGCTGGGGGTGCAGGGTCTGGAAGGGAGTTAGGGTGTGGGAGGGCGCTCAGGGTGGGGGTGTGGGAGGAGGCTCAGGGCTGGGGCAGGCAGGAGGTGCAGAGCACTTACCTGGGGCAGCTCCTGTTTGGTGCAGGGAGTGTGCAGGTGGTTCTGCGCAGCGTGGCACCGCCCCCATGGTCGCGATTCTAGGAGCTCCCTCCCCTCCCCTCCCCCGGCAGGCAGGGCCACCTGGAATGCAGGGGCTTTAGGGGCTGCAGGGCCCTGGGCTAAGGAGGCCCTGGGGCCCTGGCCTGCAGCTGTAAAGCCCCTTTCAGAATGCGGCCCTGCGAGCATGGGCCGGAGGACTCAGGAGGAGCAGGGGCAGCCGCGCAGCCAGCGACCGGAGAGAAGCCTGCCGGGGGGGGAGGGGGCAGCTTGCCCGCTCACTCCCTCCCTCCCAGAAAGTCCTAAGCGCCGCCAAACAGCTGTTTGGGGGCGGGGGAAGCACTGGGAGGGAGGGAAGAAAGGAGTGGGAGGAGGCGGAGAAGAGGAACTTGTGCAATGTTCCCTTGTAAAGTCAGCCAAGCGACATTATAAGAGAGCATTGCACAACTTTAAATGAGTATGTTCCCTAATGAGCTACATAACTTCAAAACAACATTAAGCGGGAGGACGTTAAGTGAGGAGTTACTGTACCACTGAGGAAAAAATCTCTGGCAAGGGTGCACGTGCTGCGCACACAGCTAATGTGAAATGGACGTGAGCAAGCACTCAAAGAAGAACAGCAACTCTTATATTTCATTTGGAAATTAGAAATTGCATCTCAAGGATAATCAAAACTGAGGCATGAAACAAGAACCTTTTGAGGCACACAATTTTGCAGTTCCCCAGCATTTACTAACCATTAAATTATAGAGAAGTTGTTGATAATACATAGGGGTTCTTAAATATACTTGCTACTTACATTTCATAAAAAATGGATTTGGAGTTTTGTTCACATCAAAGGAATTATAACAAAGAACTAGGAGACTGAATTTGAGATTAAGAAAAGCAGACACGTTCATTTTTCTTTCCAAAGCAAAATACCACAATAGTGCCAGACTAAGGCTGCTAAAGTTATTCAGTGATGAAGAGTGAAGTTTAGATTAGCATGCAAACAAGAAAATGGTTTGACTACATAAAAGATAACCTGAGAACTACAACTATATTTTATGCAGAAACTAGTTATAAAACCCCTTTGGGGATAATTTAAGCAAAATAATTTGAGATATTTACATACCTGACAAATATGAAACAAGAATATGGGAGATTTTCTCATTTCATGTATGCCATATTGTCTTAAAGTGTTACAGCCAGGGATGGTAAGGAACAGTTTAGCTGAAGATTTCATATTTTGTCCTCTCCACTTCCCTTCCCTTATTCACCATTAAGAAGGGCAACCTTTATTTGTCAATATCCCTTTAAAATAAATCAGGAGCGGGAGTGCATTTACGGCTCATAAGAAGGATCAAGTGCCAGAATGAGAGCACTAAGAAACTGAACTCCTGTTTTTATTCCCAGAACAAGTCAGTCCCTAGGTAGCAGCAGCTCAGGGTATCCCACAATGAATTGCTAATGTACCTCCACCCTAACTGTGAAATAATAAAATAAGAGTATTAAAAAATAGCCAACATTCACCAGTTGTTATCAAACAATTTTATATTCTGTTCTAAGTAAAGGCAAGAAAAACTATGGCAATCTCCTATCCCACAATGTGATAACTCGTCACAATTGTTAGCTATTTACTTGCGACCCCTATGGACCATCACCATAGGTTAGTCTCACTGCAGAGGTGCCAACAAAATTGGCAGTATCAACTATGTTTTTGTTGTATATGCTGGGGATACATTTCCAATACAAATGGACAGAGATCACTAACAGTTCACCTAATCTGCCCTTAGAAGATTAGGACATTTTACCACTGCCAGCCTAGCCAGGCTTTGAACTGGTAGCCTAGGAACTGATGGCTCTGCATCCCATTTCTAACCCATAAAATTTACCACAAATGGACCAATCTAGCACTACTTGAAATAAGAAGAGACTTGTGGTTACAACAGTGAGTGGATTTAAAACTCAGGGACAGTTTTAAGAATGGAAATTGTTTAAATCTGAAATGTAATACTCCATTGATGAGTTAGTCTATTGGGCAATGATGCAGTAAACTCTTTATCTCCCAAAATACCATCCATATTGTGAATATAATTATGACATTTACTATTTATACAAGAAGTCTGGAAATATTCATTACAAAAATATTTACTCGTATGATTCATCTAACATAAAAATATGTATTTATTTTGAATATTGGGTCAATGAGACACATTATGCCACATTTAGTCTTCAAAATAAATTGTTTTGAAAACCTGACAAAATAGTTTACAGCACTGACAATGAAACGTATAGTAGAATAAATGAGAATGCAGACTATGGATAGCTGAACAGAAACAGGGAGCAACACCAGAGTCAGAAGGAGAGAGCTAAGAAAAGCCAGGTTGGTGTTAAAGCTGGTAAAGAAGAAATTTATTGGAAAAGTAACTGAAAATCTCTCTCTGGAGCATAGGGTTGCCAATTTTGGTTGGACGTATTCCTGGAGGTTTCATCACATGACATAATCTTTAATTAATCTCTAATTCCTTGAGACTCCAGGACAATCCTGGAAGCTTGGCAACCCTATGGAGTGGGAAGGTGATTGGATAGTTTAAGGGTTTGGTACTTGCATACAGAGCCTTTCAGATCTAGGTTTCATCTCTGAGTCCTGCCTAGAACAATTGTTTCTGTCTGACAGTGTTACCTATGTGAAATGACTCAGCAATCTCAACACAGTTGCTAGTGAAAAGGTAGCCACATAATATAAGCCAACACCACAGCTGGCACTGTTATTTTTGGTAGTGTCAGCAAAAAGCCCAGGGACTTCATAAGCAGGACCGGCTCCAGGAACCAGCTTGCCAACCAGGTGCTTGGGGCAGCCACTCTGGAGAGGGGCGGCACATCCAGCTATTCGGCGGCAATTCGGCGGACGGCCCCTCACTCCCGCTGGGAGCGAAGGACCTCCCGCCGAATTGCGGACGCAGATGGCGATCGCGTTTGTTTTTTTGTTTTGGGTTTTTTTTTTGCCGCTTGGGGCGGCAAAAACCCTGGAGCCGGCCCTGTTCATAAGCCATGGAATCTGGATTTCCTTCTGACCCTTAGAGGTGTTACCTCAAGGCAGGTTTGGGGCACATTGGTTAGGCAGTGAGAGGAAGCTTGTCCATCCCTACTGCACTTTGACTCAGCAGACGATTTTCAAGCATACATAAAATTAAAATGTAACAAACTCCACACACAAGCCTACATATTTACTGGCTAGTTGTGATGGCTGAGCTTCCACTTTTCTGTCACCCAATACTATAGTTAGCTGAACAGCCAAAATTTCCCTTTCCCCCCCAAAATGCTTGTATTCATTTTCATTAATATATAGGCATAAAAAAGGTGCTGTTTATACGAGGTAACTAGTTTAGGAGAGGCAAGGTGCTTACAGTTAGTTGTCCAGGTAACTCACTACTTTTTCCTCATTAAAGGCATCCAAGCAGAACAATCAAATATCCCTCCCTCCCCACCCCCTTAAACCATGGCTGCAGTTTCAATGCCACAGAATTCAATGACTGTGACACCAGAGGCTTCTATAAAATCAGACTAAGAGGGATAGTTTATGAATAAACTACAGCTGACGGAGTCACAGATCATTCTAATTTTAACTCTTAGAGGCAGGGACCATCTTTTTCTTTGTGTTTGTAGCAAAATGGGACTCTGGTCCATGGCTAGGGCTCCTCCTAGGCACTACCACAATACACACAAACAACAACCCAGCATCATCTCAGTACTGCTGTACTGGGGTTTTTAAACACAAAATTGATTGATATGGAAAATGAATGCAACCATTGGCTGAAGTCTTCTGAACAGCTTGTTCCCCACAATAACCATAGGCACATGCACATGCACTAGGCAGGATAGGAAACCGCGGTGGTCTGTATAAGACTGATTTCCGGATACTCAGGCTTGAAGGTTTTTTCACCTTCAGGGGAGAAGAAAATTGATGCAATTATGCAGCTTTACTCTGATAGCAGGGGATGAGCCACTGATTTGGTAGACCCATTGATTGGTTTTGTTTGTTTTTAATTATCCTCCTTTGGATGCCTGATTGTGATTTAATGTCAAGGTACTCAGGAATTAGTGTGATGATCATGTCCTGCAGTCACTTATATAGCTATCAGCATACAGGATGGATTTAAGCAGGAAAAGGAAGGGAAGGGGAGAGAGGGTACATGTGCATGAGAAACAGGTTAAAGCCCTGCTCATGTCATGGGCTGTGCTCTCTCAACTTCCACAGAAAACAGTGGGGTACAGGGAGCTCAACATTTCATAGGATCAGGCCCCAAATGAAAAGTGAAGGACAATGTATTCCATTGCCAGCTCTTTCTTAAAGATCACAAGGGGACATTCCCTCTCCCCACTCTCAAATTAAACTTCAATGCTGTTCTGAAGTCTGTTTTAGTCATGAAGTAGTGTAATTTCAAACTGGCTACTATAACTTTTTTAAAAACCCTAAGATAGCAGAGTAACACAGTGAATGTTAAACCTTGAAGTAACTGAAACTAAACCCTGAAAACCAGAATTTATAATGGGAAACATTCACTGACCCTTAGATAAATCAAACTGTAGTTTATACTACCATTTCTCTTTTATGAAGCTTGACAAATTGGAATAAAATTGGTAATTACAGGCACTGAACACCTCATGATTATGAATAAAATATTCCAGTTGACTGGAGCATCATTCCAGTAGCATTTGCAGGAAATTAACTGGCATTATTAAAGACACTGAAGGCTATGCCATTTTGTATCATGTTATATTATTCAAATATCTGAACCAGGCATTCAGAAGTGTTCTTAATCTTTATTTTGTATGGTACTGTGTCATGGCCTGAAAAAGACACTCGAAAGAAAATAGATAATATTTTAAAAACACACTTTCCTTTAAATACAGTGTGTTAGATTATTAAACCACAAAGTTTAAAACCTAGTTTTCCCAACCTCATTTATGCTGGTTCTTTCTTTCTTTCTCTTCCCCCATGTCTCTTAGCTTGGACAATGAAAACAGGCAAGTTCATTTCACTTTCACATTTTCATGAGTCAGTAGAATACTATAATGTTTGGGCAAACACACACACAATGGACGGTTTTTCACTTTTTTTTTATTGAAAAGCATGGGAATGCAGCCTTGACTTGCTTCCTCTCACTAGAACTGCAGAGGGGTTGCTACAACATGAGTGCTGGTAACTCCTTTTCCCAGCAGAGTGGGGGAGAGGGATCAGAAATACTCCCAGTGCTACTTGTGGTTAGTGGATAGGGAGCTCATTTACGTGGAGTTATCCATCCCCCTAAACAGCTCTGCAACTTCATCCTGAACAAAACAGATTCAGTTCCCCTCTTCCTCATCTTATAAGTCAAGCCAACCTCTCTGAATAGGTAAGCTCAGTGCAGAAGACACTTCATGTAACTACCTGGAGCTTACATTCCCCACACTGCTATGTAAATTTTGTTTAGGACTAAACCCTGCAGTGGGCTCTACAGAACTGAGCAATGGTAAAATTACAATAAGATTGTCCACTGGCTGTCATCACAACCAAGAGCTTTGGGTGGTACAGGGAATTTGAGATACTGTTACATTAAAAGCAACTATCTAAAACAATAAACATACTGGATATACGACTTTATAAGATAAGCAATGTGGCATCATTAAGAAAGAACAGCAGGCAAAGGGTCTCAGACAGGGCCAACAGTGATTCAACTCAAGAACAATTCAGAAAAGGTAGGTTGCTAAACAAAAATATTTTATTATTACTTTTTAATAGGAAGGGATTACTGAAGTGAATGGCCAAGTGCAGAGAAACTGTAAAATTGCCAGAGGCTGTCTTTCCTACATGAGGCATCTGACTCTTGTGAATGTTGAATTTCCAGTCTTTTCAAAATATCAGTTTTCATATTTCAAGTCTATAATAAATACGTAGCAATGGTCAGGCAGGCAGAAATATAGTGAGCCTGCAGTGTCCAAAACCTATCTTCCAGTTTGGCATGTATTCTTTTAAGCTAAGCTGCTTATGAGCATATTACTATACAATCGTGAATATTTTAATAAAACATTTTACACGCGAGACAGGCATGGTCTAGTGGTCAGAGCACAAGACTGGGAGCTACAAATTTCTCAGTGCTAATTCAAGTTCCTTCATTGGCATTTGTAGCATTGAGCAAGTCACTTACATTCACAGTTCCTCATTTCCTTATCTGAAAAATAGAGAAAATGATACATACATGGTCACATCACAGGGCTGTTGTAATTAATGTTTGCAAAACACTTTAAATATCAAAAGTGCTTGTGACACTGACAGGCCAGCTCAGGTCAGCGCAATAGGCCAATTCACTTGTGTGAATACCAAAGAAATGTTAAGTGTACTAATTCATTCGAATGTTAATTTACTTCAGAGGAAATGTAAATGATATTGTCTTCACTTATCTATAACCTGTTGATTGCTATCCACTACATCAGTGATGGGCAACCTGCGGCCTCTCAGGGTAATCCACTGGCAGGCCGCGAGAGTGTTTACATTGGGCTGTCTGCAGGCATGGCGGCCCACAGCCCCCAGTGGCCACGGTTTGCCGTGGGAGCTGCGGGAAGCAGCCACTGGGAGCTGCGGATGGCCAGGCCTGCAGACGGTCAATGTAAACACTGTCTTGCGGCCCACCAGTGGATTACCCTGACGGGCCAAAGGTTGCCCACCACTGCACTACATTATATAGATGCTTGTATTTAATTAACCCTAGATCAAAAGTGTGTGTTAGTATTAAGATGAGAATTTACTTGATGTGCAAACTTTATGAAAACTAATGAAGGATTGTTTCTGGCTATCACATTGTGTTTGCTTTATGTTACCCATTGGAGCCTTAGAAATGTAAAAGATTGCTAACTTCAAAGCATGGGTCATTGTGTTCAACAATGGAAGTTCAAAGACTCCGTTTACATTTTATCAACAAAGGAAGAGCCCATGCTGTGAATGAATACACTTGTCAAATTGCCTTCCAAGGAAAGACGCTATAAGAATTGATCCAGGGATCGATCCTGTATCTCTGAACTGTTTTGGATTCTAACAACGTGGAATATTGAACAAGTGGACAGAGATCCTCAGAATTATTGTGGGTAACTCTGAGAGACTTATGGAAAATTAGCAGATCACTACATCTCTGCCATCCAGGGCCGGCTCCAGGGTTTTGGCCGCCCCAAGCAGCCAAAACAAAAAAAAAAGAAAAAAAGGCGCGATCGCGATCTAAAAAAAGACGCGATCGCGATCTGCGGCGGCAATTCGGCGGGAGGTCCTTCACTCCCAGGCGGAGTGAGGGACCGTCCGCCGAATTGCCGCCGAATACCTGGAACTGCCGCCCCTGTCCGGAACGGCCGCCCCAAGCACCTGCTTGAGAAGCTGGTGCCTGGAGCCGGCCCTGCTGCCATCAAACTTTGACTCACCTGTTAATATATTTTTCCTGCTTTAACCTCTCAATAACTCATTTATTTTCTTAGCTAATAAACCTTTAGTTACTTTACTAGAGAAATTGGCTTCAGCATTGTCTTTGGTGAGATCCAGAGTACCAATTTGACATTGGGTAAGTGACTGGCCTTTTGGGGTTGGAAGCAACCTAATGAAATGTGGTATTGTAACCAATATCAAAAAGTCCAGTTTGTCTGAGTGGCAAGGTAGGCTGGAGAGCCTAAAGGGACTGTCTGTGACTCCATGGTAAAACTAATATGGTAATCCAGGAGTGCGCATTTGTTTCTGGCTTGGTGAAATCTAATTATAGAACATACCACTAGTTTGGGGTGTCAGTCCTGTTTTCTGACAGTCTGACCTGAGGTTGGCACCCACAGTTGTGAGCCACGCATGACAGTGCTATAAAAGTGGGTATTATAATTATCATTATTCTGCCTGAAGTATATGGGCCAGCCTGTGTACTTATGTTACTAAGTATATCTATAACTAGTCGATTACTAACAAAATATTTACCAATAGAACAGGTAATGATAAGCTGTTCAACACAATCCAATCAGCAAGAACCTTCTAATGAGCAAGGCTGATGTTTTGAGTTCAGGTTCAAGATATAATTCATCACACAGGATAAACTCTCCAGTGGACAGATACTATTTTACTATTCAGCTAATGCTCTGTGTGGTGGTTGAACTAATACTGCCTTGAGACAGCTGTAAACTATCCACACCAAGTTTTCTTTGCACTGAACATTGGATACAATACTGATCAGCTATAGCCCAAACTGTCTGATGTTGTGGAAGCAATGAGGCTAAGACAGACACAGCAGGAGCAAAGCATATATAGAAAGATGACAAAAGATTTTGACATTGCTAGAAATACTGGAAGGTTTCCAAAATAAACCTTTAAAAATCAAGCACTTAGGCACTGAGATCAATTGCTTCAGTTATTATTTTTGCACAGATGTCCATCCTGGTGACAATGGCGATACAAGCTTTCACTAGGCCGGAAAGAACTCAACACCAGATTTTCACATGCTCGGCACCCACAAGTGAGGCCAGATTTTCAAAGGAATTCAATTTGTGCACATAAGTAAAAGCCAGATTTTCAAAAGAGCTTAGCACACAACCACTCTCAATTTGACACTTAGACCCAGATTTTCAAAAGAACTGAGCACATTCCGAGTTGAGCTCTTTTGAAAATACCAGGACATTTATTTAGACCCTTAAATGGAAGCATTGACCAGAGCTGTAGTTGGAGATCAGGGCAGAGATTTAGATTAATATTTAAGAGGAACTATAGATACTGATAAATGTTTGTCCTTTGCATAAGAAGCCTGAAGTACTAAAATAAATTGGTTCTGTTATGTAAATGCAATAACTCTGTTCAGCTTATGAACAAAACTAAATCACTGCAAAGCTCAGCCATGCAGTGCCACACTGGCAAGTGTTAATAAACAGCTTGGAAAACAACCTTGTGAATCTCGTAAGCACAGCTTCAGGAAGATTCAATAACTAACCCCACAGTAATCTAGCAACTCCCCTGCTTGCACCTTTCACTTCTGTCTTGCCGTAGTAGGAAAGAGAAATGTAGAGGGGATAAAAGGGTTTTGTTAACATGAAATCTGTAGAATTTACTTTGTTGAAACTGCATAGATTTTTTTAAATCCCAAAATAAACAAACACAGCCCCACAGAATTCTCAGCATGATGTATAAACATAGGCAAATAAGAATCAGGCTGTCACAGCTCATCTTTCATTGTAACTTTTACAAACTCTGAGAAACATTTCATCTGTTTGCATCAGATTTTGCTTTTTATTCTTGTATCTACTTGGAAATAACTGTAAAAAGCCTCTCATCCTCCAGGACTGAGTGAAGACTAAATCCACTATGTCCCCACTAGTGTTGGTCGGGAATTTTCAGAAGAAGTGATTTTTCATTGGAAAATGCTAATTCATCACAATCCAAATGTTTTACAGAAATGTTTTGGTTTCCATTACCTTCTGCGGAAAAACAGGCAGGGGACCATCTCATTCCCACCAGGCAGATTTCCATCATGAACCTGCCTGGTTTCCTGCCGGTTCACCTGACAGGTTGCTGGGGACTGTGGGCTTCCCAGGTACATGGCTCTGGGGCAGCCCTGCCACGTGGACTGCCCTAAGCCTTTGGGCCCCAGCTCTTGCTGGGCCTCTCAAGGTCTAAGCTCTATGTTGCATGACAGAGAGACTAGAAGCTCTGAGAGACCCCAGCTCAACCCAGGGCTTCTAGGCTCCCTGTTCTGTGGCAAGGGACTCCCTTGCCTCCACAGGAACTCCCCAGAGTCAGGGAAGCCAGTTGCTTTGTTTCATTTTGAAAAAATGGAACCAAAATGGTTCAGTTTTTCCTAAACAATATTTTTTTCAGAATTTCCCTTCCTCAATGGCAAATTCTGAAATGTCTAGGATTTGTTCCGAATCGGAATGACACTTTTTCAAAATGTCAGAATTTCCCGTGGAATGGAAATTCCAAGTTTGAGTCAGCTCTAGTTGATCAGCCTATTCCCAGGAACTGATTCATCCTCACTGTCTCCCTCCAAACCTATCAGACTCCTTGATCTTGCCCTTTCAGGCTTGTCTTCTCAGTGAGAGTATGCTGCATAGATATTCTCAGAGCACTGAGTCCAGATACCTCGGCTCTTCCTTTAAAACACCTTTGTCAACCACAGAAATTAGAGATGTTGGAATGTTTTCTATAGATAATTTGCCCGTGTTTCATCCAGTCTCATTTCAAAGAGGGGAATTTCACCACTTTTGTTGGGAGATTACTCCACAATCTAACAGATCTCACCATTAAGTTCTTCTGCCTCAGCCTATTTTTCCCCCCTTTGATTCACTGCATCCTTATTACGTACCACATACCTCAATGTTCAGCCTATTCAATTCCTCTCATAACCCTATGTTTCTCTAATGCACACACCATTGTGGAATGTTCTAGCGCTCTTTGCTCTGTAACAGGAAATCACAGTTTCAAAAGACATTACAGTTTTTTACTGCAGAAATAGCTGTTGATGCCACATTCAGCAGAAATATGACTTCAAGTATGAAAAAAGTTGATAGGAGGAGGTCTGATTCATGTAAATATCCTTAAGATCAGCAGTTTGAGGACGAGAACTTTCAGTATGCCGGACACTGATAGCCACTCAAAGGGTTGATAGAAAAATAAGACTTGAAAGGTAACATTTTAAAATAGATTGTCTATTTTTCTTTAATCTGAATTAAGCCAAGATGGTCATGTTAAGGTAATATATAAACAACATGGAAAAATTAATCATGTTTTAATTGCCAAAATATTGTATCATTTACTAAAGCTAGAAATGATTGGTAAATCAGGTTTGGGGTATGTCCTGACCAAACCAATTAGTACCCAGAATAACTCCTGCAATGACTCTCTAGCCAATTGCGTCCCATAATTTTTTCATACAAATTGTCTGCACTCATATTTCTTAAAGAAGCAGGTAACTAGTTTTGCATATGTAATTTCGTTCTTTTAGCTAGAAAAGGTAAAGCACTTGCATTCATCCAGTCTTTTTCTGATTTACTTCCATGCAAATCAAAATATAAATTTTACTAAACTGTGGCAGGAGAATAGGTACTTAATATGCATATGGCATTTAGACATTTGTGGAAAGTATATCACTGTTTATAGGATAGTGTCAATAAAAAATACTCTAATTTTCATCTTAAAAACTGTTGTAAAAGCATGATCATTACACTTGTGATCATACTTTTGGACAGGTATAGATATTTTCCCTTTTTGCCTTCAACTATGTAATTAAGGGCCAAATCCTGTAGTTCTGACTGCGGAAGGTAGAAACTGAGGAAGAAGACTTCAAAAAATATTTGCACACAATTGTCTGAACTTTTAAATAAGCTTCCTTTGTCTGTGTTCACAATCCTTTTGAGTTGGATTTCCCCAAATATTCTAGTAAACAAATTTACAGAAATGTTTGCCAAAATAGTGAATTCTAAGTGAATATTACAGAGATGTTTCAGGACGCAAATTCTGATAGTGAATGTGAATGTATTTACACCAGAAACCTGAGTTTCCCCATGTAGTTAGAAGATAGAAGACAAGAAACATATCTCAAACTGTAAACATTGGATATTCAAACCCACAGGGTGAAACATGTTCACATAAAACATTTGTTGAGCTCTGTGGAAATCATGATCTGTTTACAAAACAATTCGCAACAGAAAATAGGGGGATCTGATGAATAAAATGTTCACTGCAAATATTTTCTCCACTGGTTCCTCAGTCAAACCTCCAATTTCCTTCAGTCCACACAACCGCTGTGGAACTGTTCCCCGGCTCTTAACAGGAGGTTTGCTTGACTATGGAGTAAAGAAACTGGTGTCAAAACAGGGGGCAGGGGGAAGTGAGTGCTATGCTCTTTACAGAATCCTGAATTCAAGTTAATAAACCACAGTATATCTTTTTTCTTTGCATGATGAATCTTTAATTTGTGATGTGCCTCATTTAGCAATGTTATTAAAATAGACTCCATGGCTTTTAATAGGGTTCCTTATCAGAACCACAAAAAGAGTTTATTAAAACTAGCGATGGACTAACTTATTTTGCCTAATTTCATATCTAGTCAAACATCATGGGTTTGAAAGTAAGACTCAAATACCATTTGGCTCCCATTCAACTTAGGCAAGAATGTGGGAGAAATGGCTGCATACAAGGAACAGGGAGAAAAAAATCTGAAAATGAAAGTAGTCATTGTACAAAAAAGTCTAAACTGTCTATATCATTTCAATAGAGAGCCAAAGTGTAGCAACCTTTTGTCTATCCTGAAACATGTCTTAGATTACATTTACACTGCAGTCAGGAGGTGTGACTGCAGCATGTGTAGACTTATCCACACTAGCTTTGAACTAGCTAGATCAAACTCGTTCAAGTAACCACAGCAGTGAAGCCAGCATGAGTGGTGGCCACTCAAGCAAGTATCTAGGGTCTTGGGCAGTCAGGGCTAGTCCATGCTACTGCAGCTTTATGGCTATTGATAATGCAAGCCAGATCAAAGCTAACTTGAGTATGTCTACATATGCTGCACTGACTCCTCCTGGTTGCGGTACTGTACAAGTGTTTGCTGGAGCTCGACCCTCTCTGGGGCGGCGGGGAGCCACACCGGCTCACTACACACTGGTGCTTGGGTACTTTGTCCGGCTGCAGGGTCTCCCTCGGCAGCCCTTGCGGTCCCAGAAGACACAGTAAGCCCGACCCTGGCTCAGGGCGGGCACCAATGCTATGTCAGGGCTCAGGCCCTCAATCACGGCTGAGCAACAATAGTATACAGTATTAAGCCCAGGCCCTAGGTCAGGGTGGGGCAACAAATGCTGAGTCAGGAGCTCAGACCCTCAGTCAGGGCTGAGCAACAATAGTAGGCCCAAGCCTCAAAAGGCCTGGGAGAGGGGGAGACTGCCACCCACGGGTTGCGTGGCAGGGGGGACGCAGGCCCTCCCACTCCACTGCGTCCCAGCCCGGGGCCCTAGCAGCGGCAGAAGGCCCGCTGCTTAGTCAGTGGTGATCCTGGCCGCAATACACTGACATAGGCTCTGGCAGTGCTGCAGCCAGACTGGGGTCGGCTGCCCCTGGGCTACTTCCACACTCCCCCTCGGGGCCTACCTGGCGGCTGGTGTCGGCCTCGGGGAGATCCTGGACCATGGGTTCATCAGGCCAGGGATCGTTCGGCAAGTCCGGCAGCTCCTCCTGATAGCGGGCGCAGGTCAGTTCCGGCGGCTCCTCCGGGTAGCGGGCGCAGGGCAGGCCCGGCCAGTCCTGGCGGCCGCCTTGGGCCACGGGGTCTTCCCAGCCACGAGCGAGGCTGGAGACGTCTGGTCTCTCCGGCCGCTGGGGCCTGACTGAGCTGTGAGGGCGAGCTTTTATACTTCCGGGTCGCCGCCTGACCCTCTGAGGGGCGGGCTCAGAGCTCCCTAGCTCCGCCCACTCTGTTCCCCTTCTGGGTCGGCGGGGAGCCACACTGGCTCACTACAGGTACACATATACCCTTGGTGACACTTGTGAACTGGTAGTGGATCATCAGGCACTGAAATTGCTTTGAAGTGCTGAGAAGATGCTTGCCCATGGCTATCTCTAGGGTTTGTGATCAGGTTAAACTCTTATGGGGCATGTATGGGAAAATTGGGGGAAACAGCTCCAGAAGGAACCACAGAGCCAGGAGGGCTTTTTCACTTTGTGCCTTGCTCAACCTCTAAGCGCCTACTGCTAGCTGCTGCTTTGGTGAAAGGGTTCCTGACCTCCTATGTGTTGAATAGTAAGGTCAGTATCCACCCAGACTGTAGCACTTTTGGACAAGGCTAGCCCTCCTCCTCTTTGTAATTGTTTCACATTCCCACAGCATTGGAGCTGCATCTGGTCCGACTCCACGTTCTGCTAAACAAGCTGGAGAAGAAAGTGGGTGGTGTGTTCTTGGTGGTGGTAGGTGGGTGATGTGTTATCTGTGGTTTTGGGGTTGTTCTTTTTGTGAAGCAGGAAAAAAATGGTTACTAACCATTCTGTAACTGTTGTTCTTCGAGATATGTTGCGCATGTCCATTCCACATTAGGTGTGCATACGCTGCGTGCACAGTTGCCAGAATTTTTCCCCTCAGTGGTATCCATCAGCCCTAGCATCCTCTGCTGCCATGTGCTCATGCATCATTATAAGGGTTCTGGCCGACCCCATACCCTCGCAGTTCATTCTTGCCGGCCAACTCCGACAGAGGATTAGGAGGGTGGATTGTGGAATGGACATGTGCAACACATCTCGAACAACAACAGTTACAGAAAGGTTAGTAACCCTTTTTTCTTCTTTGAGTGCTTGCACGTGTCCATTCCATGTTAGGTGACTCCCAAGCAGTACCATAGGAGGTGGGATCGGAGTTCATGGACACGTTGACTGCAACACAGCTTGACCAAACCTAGTGTCATCTGTAGCTTGCTGGGTGATGGCGTAGTGGGATGAAAATGTATGTACCGATGACTACGTCACTGCTCTGCAGATGTCCTGGATCAGTATCTGGGCCAGGAATGCTGCTGAGGAAACTTGCGCCCTTGTAGAATGGGCCAGCACTATATCCAGTGATGGGACCCACGCCTGCTTGTAGCATGTCTGGATGTACGATGTGATCCAGGATGAAATCCTCTGAGCTGAAATAGGAAGGCCCTTCATCCTTTCCGCTACTGCCACAAAGATCTGCGTGGATCTATGGAATGGTCTTGTCCTGTCAATATAGAAAGCCAGGGTGCATCTAAAAATCCAGTGTGTGGAGATGTTGTTCCTCCCTGCTCGCATGTGGTTTTGGGAAGAGCATTCGACTGCAATATCAGGTCTGGGAGAAGAGGGAGAGGAAGCAGCATTGGAGTTGCTACTGAAAAACCTAGCAGTGTGGTGAACCTGTGCTGGTGGAGCCAGGCTAGGATTATGAGAATGACTCATGCTCTGTCCCGCTTGATCTTCAGCAGGACCTTGTGCATGAGAGGAATAGGGGGAAATGTGTAGAATGGGTGCCCCATCCAAGGGAGCAGGAAAGTGTCCATGAGTGAGCCCAGGCTGTGGCCTTGCAGGGAGCAGAACTGGTGACATTTCCTGTTCTGCCTGGTCACAAACAGGTCTACCCGGGGAGTCCCCCACCACTGGAAAACTAACCTCACTACATCGGAGCAAAAGGACTACTCATGGTGACCGGAGAAAAGTAACTACTGTGGTGATCTGCCAGCTTGTTTCGGGGTCCCGGAAGATGAGAAGCTTTGAGATGGATCGAGTGCATTATGCAGAACTCTCACATGTGGACAGCTTCCTGGAACAGGGGGGAAGAGCAAGCCCCGCCCTGCCTGTTGAAGTAAAATACAGCCACTGTATTTTCTGTGAGTACTGGCATGTTCTTGTTCGCGATGTGGGGTAAGAACATCTGAAAGGCCAGGTGGACTGCTCTTAGCTCCCTGAAGTTATATGCACGGAGAGCTCCTCCAGGGACCACAGGCCCTGCGTCCTGAGATGCCCTAGGTAAGCCCCCCATTCTAGATCTGATGCATCCAAAACTAGGAATAACGAGGGCTGGCACCTGGTGAAGGGGACTCCTGAGAGGACCAACAGAGGGTCCCTTCACCAGTCAAGGGAGGTGAGGGATAAGGGCAGGAACTGTGAGCACCAACTCCAGATAGTGGTGACTCGGTGAGTACACCGAGGCCAGCTAAGCTTGAAGGGGTCTGAGGCGTAGCCTTGCATGCTGCACTGTGTATGTACACACTGCCATGCAGCCTTACAGTCTGAGGCAGAAACAGGCAGTCGTGATTGGGTGGGCCTTGACTTGTGCTATCAACGACTCCATTGTCTGGAAACAGGCTTCTGGGAGGAAAGCCCTGGCCTGAGAGGAATCAAGCACTGCTCCAATAAATTCTATCCTCTGCACCAGGACAAGGGGAGACTTCTGCTCCTTTATAAGCAGGCCCAGCACCGGAAAGGTTGACTGTATGAAGTCAATATTGGTCTCCACTTGTGCCCAGGAGTGGCCCTTGACCAGCCAGCCGTTGAGGTGTGGGTAGACTTGTACACCTCTTCTTCTGAGGAAGGCCACCACTACTGGCAAGCATTTTGTGAAAACCCACAGGGCTGTTGAAAGGCCAAATGGGAAAACCATAAATTGGTAGTGTGTCTGGTTTACAATGAGTGTGGGGAACCTCACGTGACCTTGGAAAATCGAGACATGGAAATAAGTGTCTCTCAAGTCGAGGTCAGTCTACTAGTCCCCCAGATCCAGGGATGGGATGATGGTGGACAGAGAGACCATAAGGAACTTCAGCTCTTTGAAGTAGCCGTTGAGACAGCATAGGACTAAAATGGGTCGGAGACCCCCCTTGGCCTTTGGAATTAGGAAATATCAGGATTAAAACCCTTTCCCTCTTAAGTCCTGAGGAACCTCCTCCATGGGTCCCACTTGGAGGAGGGTTTGCACCTCCTGGGCCAGAAGTTGCTTGTGAGAAGGGTCCCTGAAGAGGGACCGGGAGGGAGGTATGGCAGGGGGATGGAAATGAACTGGAGCATATAACCTCTTTCCAGTGTTCAGCACCCAATGGTCCATGATGATAAGAGACCATGCCAAGCTGAAGTGGGATAAGCAGTTTGAAAACAAAGGGGGAACAGGATCCGGTGGCACGGGAATGGGTATAACACAGTTGGGTGTCCTATCAAAAGTTCTCTTTGGCTGTCCCCTAGTATCTGGGAGGGGAGGGACGCTGAGGCGGATGGGGGCAGTTGCCTGTGTCTAAACCCCCGGCTTTGTTTCTTTTGCAGGTCCTGATTGGGTGGCGGAGCTGAGAAACAGGAGGAGTGCTGGGGTCTGAAGTTCTTCCTTGAAGATGCCAGGACATAGAGATCCAGGGACATGAGGTGGCTCTGGAGTCTTTCAGGCCATGGAGCTTCACATCCGTTTGCATTGAGAAGAGTGATGCACCTTCAAATGGAAGAGTCAAAATATTGACCAGGCTGTGGGAGGACTCTTTGACTACTTCCACTTCCAGCCCAAGGTTTGAGGCCACTCTTTTCAACAGCTCCTGATGAGCTCTGAAGTTGTCATGGGGAGGCAATATGCACGCCCCTCACACTGCTTCATCTGGGGAAGAGGAAGAGGAGGCCTGCACCAGCAGGAGGTCCTCCTCTTCTCCTTCTGCACTGGTTCTGAGGGTTTGGTACTGGAGCCCAGGTCTACTGCTGGCCGAAGGGACTGAGGCGCTCTCCTCTTCGAGACCACTGAGCATCAGTGCCTGGAAAGCGGCATTGTGGGAAAACCCCACAGGTTCCAAAATGGGCATTGTATCTGCATAGGCCAGTGCCCACTGTGTCAACGGCTCGGGGATACCCCTGCACCCGGATCCACAACCTGACAGGGCTAACCGGGCGGGGGGGGTACTGATTCTGGTAGCCTTACTCACTGACTAACCTGTAAGCTCTACAGAATTCTGTGTAATATTTCATAGTCTTTTAGGGTCATGGTGGTGCACAAAAAAGATAAGCCCCACCCATCTGAAATATTCAGGTTTTGTTGAGGTTTTTTTTAAGTACCAATCTTTGTTTTTCTCCTTCTCGGAAAATGAACCTGCATTATTGACATGCAGACACCTTTATTCAGAAGGTTTGTATAGTAGTATATGGGTTTTCCTATTTTTAAATAGTTTAGAGTCAAGGTGGATGACATAATATCTTTTACTGGACCAACACCTTCAAAAGATGAGCTTGGGAGCTTAAATTCATAACTTGCTAGATACTAAAAATCATGGACTGAACAGACACACTGGATTTATATCATTTTACAACAATCTATAATCCATTTAGCCTCCCCTCCACCCCAGCTTTTCTTTCCCCTATGACTGGTGAGGTGTTAACAGGCCACTTCACCTTGAATGGTCCCTTGAAATGTGTTAACTGTTTATGCAAAACAATCTGTGGGACACTGTATTTAGCTTTGATGCTCTGAGTACATTTCCCACATCTGAAGAACAGCTCTGTGTAAGCTTGAAATTGGTCCAATAAAAGATATTACCTCACCCACCTTGTCTCTCTAATATCCTAGGACTAATATGGCTACAACACTACATTTAAACGGTTTAACTTTTCTGTGAGTTCAAATTCCCTTCTTTGAGCTCAATCCCGCAAGGAGCTCACTAAGGCCTGGTCTACACTAGGACTTTAATTCGGATTTAGCTGCCTTAATCCGAATTAACCCTTCACCCGTCCACACTACAGAGCCAGTTAATTCGAATTAAAGGGCCCTTTAAATCGATTTCTGTACTCCACCTCGACGAACGGAGTAGAGCCTAAATCGATTTTGTTAATTCGAATTAGGGTTAGTGTGGACGCACACCACCGAATTACTGTGTTTAAGTTAATGGGGTAGTGTGGCCGCACACCACCGAATTAATGTGGTTTAAAACCGAATTAAGGTGCTTAGTGTGGCCGCGCACAATCGAATTTATACAACCTGTTTCCCAAATTCGAATTATCTAAATTCGGATTAATCCTGTAGTGTAGACATACCCTAAGAGTTGAGGGTGCTAGATAACTTGCACCTCATTATTTTTAAGGAAAAAGCATTTCTAGCTTGAGTAAGAGATCTTGGGTGAGATTCTCACTCCAAATCTTGGCCCAGGACACCAGGTAGAGAGCCTAGAGCAGAGTAAAGGGGCTATGTAACATTGGATCCAGTCAGGGGATGATTTACCCAGAGCAAGAACTGCAGAAAACAGACACAGATTGAATTCTATGATTCTTGCTCAGGCTCTTAGCATTGCAGAGTTTCTTGATAGGACAGCACTGCTTCCCAAAAGCAGCTGGGGACATACTGCTTTAATTTAGATGGCCCTAAAGTACACCGGGGCCACTTGGGTCCCAAACCAACCCAGATTTGGGAGGGGGCAAGGATGACAAAGTTATATTAGGACCCACTACCTTTCTGGACTGCACAGCACAGAGTCTCATGCCCTGTATTTCCATGATAATTTACAGCCAATATGCCAACCTACAATTACTGTGTGAGCCGCCACGTTGAGTGATGATCTACTATTTGCTTCTTTCACTTTCATCAATATAATAAGATTCCAGGATGGTCACTTAGGGTTGCCAAGTGTCAGGTTTTTGACTGGAAAGTCCAGTAGAAAAGGGGACCTAGCAGCGTGCGGTCAGATGACTGAACACTAAAAGTTTGGTTACCGCTAGTGGAGGGGAAGGGAGGGGGGAGTGGCAGCCAGTCGCCCAGCTCTGAAGCAGCAGCTCCCATGGCAGCATGCAATCACTGGTTCGGGTGGCCCCTCTGAGGAGCACAGTTTGCAGGGCTGCAGCGGAGGACAGAGCATGGGGGCCTATGGCAAGCAGGGGTAAGGGGCTCTGAGCAGGCACTGAATGTTCCATGGGAGTGAAGGAATGCGAGCTGCCCCTCCAGCCAATACTTCCCCCGGCTATGCTCCCAAGCAGCTACAGGGCGGGGAGGGCTCGAGCGCGTAGGAAAGGGGGCTGCTGGGCAAGCAGAGCAGAGGGAGGCAGGAGACTGTCATGTAGGAGGGAAATGTCCTAGCTTGCCGTTGGGGTTGCCTGGCTGCTCCCATGCAGCCGCAGCACTCTTCTGACCTGCACTCCCAGGCGGCCTGCTGGAGCTGGAGTTTGCAAGTCCCTTGAGGCTGCTCACGTTGGAGTTGAGGGAGAGAGCAGCGGGGAGGGGGATAGAGGAGCGAGTGGGGAGGCAAGGCCTCGAGGGAAGAGGTGGAGCAGGGGTGCGGCCTTGGGGGAGAGGTGGAGCGGGGTGAGGCCTTGGGGGAAGAGGCAGAGCAGGGGGAAGGGCCTCAGGGTGGTAAAGGGGTCTGGTTTTCAGTAGGGCTGTTGATTAACAGCAGTTAACTCACACAATTAACTCAAAAAAATTAATCGCAATTAAAAAAATTAATTGCAATTAACCGCAGTTTTAATTGCACTGTTGAACAATAGAATATCAATTGAAATTTATTTAATATTTTGGATGTTTTTCTACATTTTCAAATATATTGATTTCAATTACAATACAAAACAAAGTATACAGTACTCACTTTATATTATTTTTATTAAAAATATTATAGTATTTTTCAATTCACCTCATACAAGTACCGTAGTGCAATCTCTTTATTGTGAAAGTGCAACTTAAAAAATGTCGATTTTTTTGTTACATAACTGCACTCAAAACAAAACGTCAAACTTTAGAGCCTACAAGTCCACTCAGTCCTACTTCTTGTTCAGCCATTTGCTCAGACAAACAAGTTTGTTTACATTTACAGGAGATACTGCTGCCTGCTTCTTATTTACAATGTCACCTGAAAGTGAGAACAGACATTCACATGGCACTTTTGTAGCCGGCATTGCAAGGTATTTACGTGCCAGATATGCTAAACATTCGTATGTCCCTTCATGCTTCAGCCACCATTCCATAGGACATGCTTCCATGCTCATGATGCTCATTTAAAAAATAATGCGTTAATTATATTTGTGACTGAACTCCTTGGGGGAGAATTGTATGTCTCCTGCTCTCTGTTTTACCCGCATTCTGCCATATATTTCATATTATAGCAGTCTTGGATGATGACCCAGCACATATTGTTGATTTTAAGAACACTTTCACAGCAGATTTGACAAAATGCAAAGAAGGTACCAATGTGAGATTTCTAAAGATAGCTACAGCACTCAACCCAAGATTTAAGAATCTGAAGTGCCTTCCAAAATCTGATCGGGACGGGGTATGGAGCATGCTTTCAGATGTCTTAAAGGAACAACACTCCAGTGCAGAAACTACAGAACCCAAACCACCAAAAAAGATAATCAACCTTCTGCTGGTGGCATCTGACTCAAGATGATGAAAATGAACATGCGTTGGTCCACACTGCTTTGGATCGTTATCGAGCAGAACCCATCATCAGCATGGACGCATGTCTAAAGTTTTACATTGTTTTATTTTTGAATGCAGTTATTTTCTGCACATAATTCTACATTTGTAAATTCAGCTTTCATGATAAAGAGATTGCACTACAGTACTTGTATTACTTGAATTAAAAATATTATTTCTTTTAAATTTACAGTGCAAATATTTATAACAAAATATATAAAGTGAGCACTGTACACTTTGTATTCTGTGCTGTAATTGAAATCAATATATTTGAAAATGTGGAAAACATCCAAAAATATTTATATAAATAGTATTCTATTATTGTTTAACAGTACGATTAATCTCGATTAATTTTTTTAATCGTTTGACAGCCCTAGTTTTCAGACATTAGAAAGTTGGCAACCCTAGTGTCACTCTGAAGCCTAGAATGTCTGTCAATTCAGTGTGAAGCGATGGAAGCAGCTACAAGCAAGGTTGAGAGCTCTTTACGCTCAGAATATCACCATGTTCAGTCATCACTGGGATGTGCAGATTTTTTATTGTACAATATTTACATTCTTAGCCATTTTGACTTTAAGAATTACATCTGTGCAACAGCAAAGCATGTATCTATGTCAAGCCAAGAGTTCTAGACCACTGTGATCCCAGAAGTAATTGTCTCCACCAATCACCACCCTTGCTCTACAGCAATTTTGTATGCAACAATTTCATTGGTTGTATGGAAGGGGACTGCACAAATGGTGGATTAGTTGACCCAACTACCACAGTTCTTCAAACCAGACTAGATGATCATGATTGTCCCTTCTGACCTTAAAGTTTATGAGCTCATGTAATAACCCAAACACTCAGAACCCCTCACCACTGCACAACGCCCCCATACACCACTTGCACAAATAAACAACTCTCCCAGCATGAAACAACCCCCACACAAATCAACAGCACACTCCCGGCAAAACACCCATTCACCCACCTTCACTCATAGACTGAATAGCTAAGTATATGTACATGTTTTTAGTAGTGTACTTGTACATGAAGCTAAGTGAAATAGCACAAGACAACTCTAGCAGAATGAAATTTAATTTTTTTCTGACATAAAACTACCAGAGTTTTCAAGACAAATAATCCCGGTTGGTGATGTTTGACCCCAATGTTTGGAATGATACATTGCAAATAATGTATCAGACTTGATCCTGAATTCAGTTTTGTTGATATCCCAATTTTATAGGCACAGTCCTGATATTTGGGGTTTGTCCTATATACGCAACTATTACCCCTCAGCCCCCTCCAAATTTTTCACACTTGCTACCTGGTCACCCTAAGTGCATGCTTCCCATCACTGCCTCATCAACGTACTAAAGCTTTACTTAGGGACGTTACCTTTACAGCTAAAGGGTAATTTCTACTGAGACTGCCAGTTGCAGTTATGGTATTTTGGTATGGTATATTTTTGTAATGTGGACATTAGTCAAGTAGGAACTAGATATAGATCACCAAATAACTTTTGATCACTACTGATTTTGAATGTGTTTGTCCTATGGAGAACAAGCTGTCTAACCAGTTACCACTTCCTGAGCCATCCATTCCTAAGAGAGACAGTTTCCACTTGTATCCATTTGCACATTATATCCATTATATTAACCTCACAGATATGCCAAATGTATCTAAAGGTAGAATTTTCCCCTTTCAATAAAGAAACTGGTGGAGCTTGTCAATGCTAGGTTTACAGGGCTTTCCCTTCAGGGCACACTACATATAGTGTTTGGGTTATTGCATGAGCTCATAAACTTTAAGGTCAGAATGGACAATCAGTTCTTTAAACAATTAACCAGGACTGCCATTCTTCCAACCTATACACTCATGTGACTTTTTATTTTATAAAATTGCCTACAAGTGGCAGCATGCATGTGTTCTGCTGTTTGGGAAAAGCCATACAAGGTGAGGTCAAAATTGGCAATGTGAAGACAGTGAAACTTGCTTGTAGGAGGAACTGGCCCAAAACCAAATGATATCTACACTACCATACAGCAGTGCAAATTACCTCTCCCAAATAACCAGCAAATGTTAATAGCATCAAAGCAAGATTAACTTATGTTTAAATACCAGAGGTGACATTTTGCACATGGCCTCCTTCCTCGTTCCTGATAATTTTTCATCCCACCAGCCTTAAAGCTATAAGAATGGGCACTAAGGGACAAGAAACTATATTTAAAGTAAGAGGGTAAATTCAAGGACTTCAAAAACTATTTTTAAAAAAGCTATAGTCATTTTAATAAAGAATGTGTAAATGAGTAAGTGGATGATTTTCCCTATTAATATTCTATCTTTTTATGAAACATCTTGCCTTCTTATACAGCTGGTTTGAAAATAACCCAATGCTTATATGATATATGAAGAAAAGAACAACTCAAAAAAAAGGGTATATCAGGTGACCAGGTTTCATTCCTGCATCACACAGGAAGAAAAATTCTTTCCCCGTGGCCTTTATTTATTTTCTTCAGTAAACAAGCCTTATCCCTAAATAGAGATGGGGGGAAACTACTAAGGATGCATCTTTCCATTCAAAGAAGAGGATAATAAATCCTTTGGACTGGAGTAGTGTGAATCAGAAACCAGGTTGTGCCAACTAGCAAGGGGCACAGATGGGGTGCATCAGGGTTACAGGAATCTCCTGAGTATGGTATATACATTCTAGTTCACCAGAGACTGTCACGTGAGGTCTCAAATCAAAACCGGTGTCACACTGGTCATCAATTTCATCGCAAAACACATGCACAGATGTTGTGTAAGGAATTATGTATGTACACTGAAAATTATGTTCTGTATCTAGGGACTGTTCATCAGCAAAGGTGAAAAACAGGTGTGCTGTCAGACAAGTAACATTTATCTATCCGTCTGTTTACATGTAAATTAAGAACTGTATAGTTCACAATGGGTCACCACTCACCAGTCTGAACCGAATGCTAATGAAGGATTGTGAAAACTTAATAGAGAGAAAAGTACCAGGAAGAAGTAAACTGCGAGAGGATCGGGGGCAGGAAGAACCCTATCTTGAAATGCACATGAGAAGTTTGCTCTGGTATATTTGTGGAACAAAGAAGACACCCGGCATGTTTCACCTAAGAAGTAAATGGATAGTGAGTTTACTTCATGAAAGAGGAGTCTCAGGTTGGCTTGGCTGAAAACTGCTGTCGAGAACTTTGGGTGAGATAAGCTTCGTTAGACAGGAGGATAACTTGTTAGTTAAGTTTAGTCTCTAGAAAGCATATTATGGTTTCATTTTGTATGTAACCATTCGTTTCCAATATTCTTACTCACTCTCACTTGAATCCCTCTAGTCTTTGATGATAAACGTATGTATAGTTAACACAAGAATAAATCTAAGTGATGTGGTACTAAGCAAAGTGGTGGTCCTGAGTTGAATCTTTCAAGCTGGTGTGTACAGTTCCTTTGGGAACAGCAGACCTAGTAATTCTGTGAGTGTTCAGTGGATTAGGGGCTGGGCACTACAGGGAATGCTCTGAGAACTTGGGGGTTGGTGCATACCTATTGCTAACTAGTACAGAGAGAGTGAGGCCTGAGAAGGTCTGGAAGGTAGGACTTGTGTTGCCAGAGGCTGGTGGTTTCAGGGACTTGATCCACAGCAGGAACAGACAAGACTTCTTCATGATAAGGGCAGGTGGTGATGAGGTGCCTCAAAATCTGGGGACATCTAAGGACCATCAGAAGTAGCACTTAAGCACTTAAAGCTGAATCATGCATACAGTGAAGTCAATTGCAAAACTCCAATTGACTCCAATGAGAGATGATTTAACCCCCTAAGCGAAGTCACCATGATATGAAAGAGCAAGAAATGAGCCTTAGGAAAGAGGGCGTGGGAAACGTTAATGAGGACTGTGATTTGGAAAGACTATTCAGAGCTAAAGTAAAGGGCCACTAAAGAAGTGTTTATTGGGAAATGACAACTATGTCAAATAGTTTTTTTCAAACCTACCACCCTTCAGGACTGTGATTAATTTCCCCACTTTATTTATTTTTTTTTTTTGGTAATTTCTTTCTCACACAGACTCTCTCTCTCTCTCTCTCACACACACACACACACACACACACACACAGAGTTTCAACTGATAATATTTTTCCTTCCCCAGCAAATAAAAAAGTGATTGCAACTTTTCAAGTTTTCTTCAATATCTCAAGCTGTAAGAATGTAGATATATCAGTATAGCTACACCGGATCAAGAAAAAGAAATTGAAAGAACAATATTGAGGAAAACATGAAAGAGGCAGAAAAAAATTAACAAAATGGTAACAATGGTGGACTTCAATAATCCACATACAAACTAGTCAAATGGCCCAAAGGGATAAAGTTTAGAAAAAATATTTTTCAATACTTTAAGTGACTGCTTCTCGGCCCAGCTAGCTCTAGAACACACAAGAGGACAGGCTAGTCTTAAGTAACGGAGAACCTAATTCAAGACGTGACATTAGCTGAGTCACTAAGTAATAGCAACCACAATATAATTAGTTTCAACATCCAAAGAGCAGGTAGGTGTACCAAAAGGTGACAGAGGCTGAACTTCAGAAAAGGAGGTTTCAGTAAAATGCATAGGTTGGTCAAAAAGACTCTAAAGGAAAGGAAAGGAAATAAAATCCTTTAAGGAAATAGAGTCTCAGAAGGCATGTGTGCTACTGAACAAAAAGGGAACCAGGAAGGCAGGGAGTAAATCAATATGGCTACATGGTGGGTTTCTAAAAGCTATTCAATTTAAACAGAAATCCTTCCAAAAATGGCAATCTGACCATACTGAAGCCAGTAAAGAAGAGTATAAATTACAGCAAGCAATTTGTAAAGTGGGAAATTAGAAGGGCCAAAATGGATTTTGAAGAGCAAATACCTATTGGTGTAAAAACAAACAAGAATGTTTTTTATTTGTATCAGAAGCAAAGGAAATGGTAGGTCTCCTGGATCGCCAGAAGTTAAAGGGAGCAATTAAGGAAAATAAGGACACGGCTGAGAAGCTAAATGATTGCTTTATATGAGTCTTCACCTTTGCAGTTGTTAGGGAGATTCCTACACTGGTCCTGCTCTTTTCTGGCAATAAAGATGAGGTATTCTAGGAAACTGAGGTGACAGAAGACGACAAGCTGTAGAAAACTGATTAGTCATCATGTCCAGATGGTACATCCAAGAGTTCTGAGGAAACTCAAGTGTGAAGTAGCTGAGCTGCTAACAAAACTATGGAAACACTTTCCAAGAGTACCAAACACTGTACCAATAATTGAAAAAAAGCTCTAGGGGTGATCTGGGGAACTACAGGCCAGTAAGCTGGTACCTTGCAACCTGGTTTAAACAATAATTAAAAACAAAACAACAAAACACTTTGAAGATTGTGATATGACAGAGTCTAACCAGCACAGTTTAGGAAAACTGTGTCTCACTAATGCCTTAAAATTCTTTGGACGTGTCAAAACATAAAAGAGAACCAGCTGACATAAAAATATTAAGCTTCCAAAAGGCCTGTCACAAGGTTCCACAGAAAAGGCCACTAAGGAAGCTAAGTAGTCACAGGGTGAGAGGCAAAGTATTGTCATGGAGCAAATATGGGCTGGGAGACAGAAAACAAAGAGCAGGATTAAATGGTCAATTTTCCTCATGGCAAAAGATTAACTGCAGTGTTAAAGCCTCAAGGTTCTGTACTAGGTCCTACGTTTAATGTGTTTATTAATGATCTGGAAAGAGGGGTGAGTACTGAGGTAGCAAAATTTGCCAATGACACAAAGATATTTAGGATGAGAGAGGACTGTGAGAAACTTCAGAGAAATCTAAACAAGTGGGTGAATGGGCAACACAACAGTAAATGAAATTCAGTGTTGATAAATAAACATAATGCATATTGCAAGGAACAATGTACACATTGCAGGGTTCAAAATTAACTGCATCAACTCAGGAAAGCGACCTGGGTGTCACTGTAGACAGCTCAATGAAAACCTCTGTTCAATGTATGCCTGTGGTCAAAAAAAGCAACAAAGATGTCAGGACATATAAGAAATGGAATGGTTAATGATACAATAATATTATCCTGGCTTTATGTAAATCAATGGTGCAGACTCATCTGGAATTGTGTGTGCAGTCACCTCCTCTCAAAATGCATATTGCTGAACTCAAGGGGATTCAGAGAAGCATGACAAGAATGATCAAGGGTCTGGAAAAAACACATATGAAGAGAGATCAAAAGGTCTGAAATTGTTTACCCTAGGAAGGAGATGAATGAGAGAAGACCTAAACATACACAAAATAATGAATGGTCTAGAGAAGGTAGATCAGGAGCTTCTGTTCTCCCTATCTCATAATGTAAGGACAAGAGGACATTCAATTCAATTATAAAGGTGGGAAAATCAAAACTCATAGAAGGGAATTCTTTTTCTCACAACTTGTGATTAAACGGTGGAACTCATTGCCACAGGAAGTCATTGAGGCCAAAAATTTAGCAAGATTCAAAAAGGGACTGGACATTTATATGGATATAAAGAATATACAATTATAATTATTTAATGATAAAGTTTGTGGAAATGATATTAAGCATCATGCTTTGGGGCTTAGACCAATCTCTGACTCCTAGAGACCAGGATGAGACCTAATGTCATGAAGTGATCTGCTCTACCCCCCATCTACCTACTACACAGTGCTCACACCTTCCTCTGAAGCACCTGAGAGCAGACACTGTCAAAGATAGGATATGGGACTAGATGGACTGCTGAGTGAGCCAGCATGGCAATTCCTGTGTTCCTGTACAAATAGCTTACTTTTCCGGACTGTGCTGCAAACTACATGGACTGGCAGGCAGAATGGTGAGGGAACCCGTAAGATTATATTCCAGCACAAGTTTTCTCAAAGATATGGATCACAGTTTAAACAGCGATTGTTTCATGGTTTACTTGCCCTCCCATTCACAACCCCAAGGAATCCTTGGTGCCCACTCAGAAATTGCTCATAGAGAAAAAAAAAATTAGGAAAGTAATGTATTGCTAGCTATCCTTTAATGCAATTAAGCAGCTGCAAACAAAGGGACAGACATGTTTGCTTTGCCAGCTCTCCATGCACTGCCAGGAAATGCTCCATGCACCAATAAAAACCATGTCATTATTGCACATGCAATAGTTAATGGATTATACAGGGCAACATTGCTGAATATTTCTATTTGACTGCAGTACCACGTTTTAATGACTGTCTAGCAACTATCCACTAACTCACTATCTCTGCAGGAAACTATTCACGGCTATTTTTACAACCCATCAGGTCACCAAAGCAGCACTCTGATGTTCCATATAAAACCTCCAGGCTGGAAAACTGGTATCTCTCATGTGCAAATTGAAATGGACTTTTCCGATGGGCATGGGATGGGCAACTCAGCTGTGGTCAAACTGGTGTTTACAGATCTGATCAGTTTTTGTGATGGATAAATCTGCTGGCTTGTTCAACATAGGTAACATTGAGATTATTTTTTCCTTTAGGTGATCAGTGTGTTTCCCTAGCATTGCTTACATGACAACCAGCTCTAGGTCTCCAAAGTCCCTGGGAGCCAGAGGAGGATAAGGGACACACAGAGGAGGGTGGGTGTGGCCTCCTACACCACGCCTTGGTTTCTACTTATGGCCACATGCCAGGCTGCAATACCTGATCTGTGTGAGTGCTGGAGAATCAGAGAGGTGCATCTGACTCATTTGGACCTTCAAAGCCGCTGATACAACGAGGTCAACTATTTACCCTCAACCAAGAATTAGGGCCAGTCTTTGTACTATTCTGCTGTACTAGTGAATTTACTCATGCCAACATGGAAATAATACGGTTAAAATGGCTTGGGAAAGTGAGCCTTATAGCATGTCCTTGGCTTTCTGGTCCTACTTCCATGCCACATATAAAGTTGGTTGATAAGGAAACTGGCAGTAGTCAACTAACTTATGTGTTTATCTTTTTTTTTTAAATTGCCAATTACAGCCTCATCCTTCTGAAATTCTTTTGTATTACAGGGTTTTCTTTTCTGTACCTGGAAATTAAGATTTGGGGTCTGACACCTGTAATTTTTCTGTGCTTTACTGGGGCTTTCAAAATTGAGTGTATAACCATTTAAAAAAAATGAAATCAAGAGTTAGAAAAATACCTTTTACAACAGGAAAAAAGGATGCTCCGAAGTTATTTCTCTGTCCCTTTTAAAACAGTAAATGGAGATGTTCCTCTTTCCCTAAATGATTCTCCTGTGCTGCTGACCCTTAGGTGTCATTTACTGTCATTTCTATCCATGAAACTGACCCTCAGAAATACTCTTTTTGTCATATTTCTCCTCACTATTCCATTCTCATCTACTTTTCTGTGAGGCCAGGGGAGGAGACAGAAGACAGTTATTGCAGTAAGAAAGTGATTGTGTCTCTGCTCACATTGAGGAAATCTGAAGCCTAGCTACTGTAGACAATAAAGTCCTAAAATGAGATGCAATCTGGGAAAATTAAACGTTGCCATCATGATCTACTGTGCTTCCTTTTCTAAGAGAGGGACTCAAAGTGTGCACCTCAGACAGTGTTTCTTGGTGGTTGAAAGGATAAAAATTGACAAGAAACTACAGTATTTTAGAATTAATGTCCATGCTGTGCCAGGGCTTGAAGAGATGCTAGCAATAAGACAAGAGAAATTCATTTTTTTATGTCCAAAAGACTTTCAAGAAAGGATGCCTCCTCCAACAGAACTACATATTTCATAACTGTTGACATCCATTGACCTCGTCTCTTTTAGCCAATAAAGCCTGCCAGCTAATCTGACCCATGGAGATCTTTGATGAAAATACAGTAATTTCAATCAGTCGTATTCTGTTCTTTAATGATCAAGCACGTAGAGAATGCTTATTTGGGTTTGCCTATACATGTAATTAGTAGATCAGGAGCAAAAAAGAATTTCTTTTTGACCTTTGACCAGTTCAGGGAGACGAATACTTGTTTAATCCAAATTAAAATGTTCCTTTCCCTAAGTGATGTTATTCTGTTCATTCTTCCTGCCCAAACATTGACAATGACATGCGACCTCTAAGTGTCAAAGATGAAGTAATTACTTTGTGAGTTATATCCTCTTTGCCTTGTATGAATCTCAAATTCATTTTTTTTTAAACAAGGGAAGGAATTTCCACATCAGTAATTAACAAACTTTGTCATGTTAAGAACCTACACCATACATCTGCAAGGGTTTTCTTAACTAATCTGAAGGAGAGAGGAGAATTGCACGGACAGAGATGATTTGGATGGTGATATCCCTTTTGAGAAAACATTCGCTCAATGCACAGAAACCAGTGAATGAAAAGTGGTTTTGAGGGGGAGCTGGACATGGAAAGTTCCATTGCTCTGGCTCCCGGGAATGAAATGAAAAGCAGTATCTTCATGGCATTTTTGGGCAGTAATTGACAGGCAGCATTTCTTGTAAAAGGGATTGACAACACTGACCTTTAGAAAATTATCACCAGATAGCAGAGAAGAGCTTTTTTCTGTTTATCCTGGTGGGACTAAAGGAACCACTCACATACAGTATGCTAAAACAAAACAAGAAATCCTCATGTATTTTTGAGTGTCTTAGGGAAGCTACAAAATGAGGCTTTTTAGAGATTCATATACAATCATATCTCATAAAATGTACATATTAAATAAGCACCAGAACTTCAAGAAGAACCCTACCTGCAAAATGTAACAGGGTCTCCATTAATCCATGCTAACAGGATCCATGCCTCTGTTTACATGTGATTGACAAGCAGACAGACAAGCAGAAGGGAGAAGTATCTATCACCAAAAGAGGTCCCTGCTGCTAGTGCACACGGGGACCGTGGGAAAGACAGCCCCAGAATTAACACACTAACAGAAACCATTATCATCATTCAGCTACGTGGTATAACAGTAAGTGGTCAGGTGTATGAATTACTGGAGAGATTACATTCATTACTCTCACAGAAACCTATTTACCAGATAGGTTAACAATTCCCTTTTCTGCTACAGCCCTGAAAACTCTGTCTGAAAAGTGCATCAGCCAAAGTTTTATTGTTATATAATGATAAAGTCTAACCTCAAGAATTTTAGGCATGCAGGACCTTCGTTATCTGGGTAGCTGGCCATTGTAGGGAGAGAAGTTAGTAAAAGCCCTCTAATTTCTCTGTTTCATCGTCTTCTTAGGTATCTTCTGAAGAATAAAAGCTCTTCTGAGGCAAGTTACATGTCAGCATCTGCTCTTTAATGAAGCAGGGCAGAAATGAGTTCCTACGTGCATTAGCAGCAGTGATCCCTTGTGGCAGATTTTTTTTCTCCTCATTCGTAAGTCTACCTGTCAGCCATATGTTGAGAGGGGACAACTCATCAGTATGGATCACTGAAGCTACTTGCTGCAGCAACATACAGCAAGATAGATTAAATAATAAAACAGATTCCCCTTGGAATGTGACAATTCCTTAACCCCAGCACTGGAACAAAACATAACCTTGAAATGGAGAAGAGTGAAGTATAGAACCAGATGCTAAGATGAAGAACATGAGGAAAAAGTAAATGAGTCTCAGCAACAATGCTTGATCCAATCTGGTTCAGAGCAGAGGTTTGTTTTATGGCCCATATTTACGATAACAACAATGCTGAAACTGTACATTTCAAAGTTGCACGTACGTTTGAATTTACAAATCCCTAGGTCCAAGGGGTTTATAATACCACCATAAAACTGTGTTCAGTATGACCACAGGCCAAGGGCAGTTTTCTCCTTCTCTATAATAATGAAAAAATGTGATTATGACACTGGTAAATTACACAACTCTGAAAACACAAAAACAGAAGTCTGTAGTCTCTAATATCTTTTTAAAACTTATACAATTCAGAACCAGTAGTTCTCATGTTTGTTTCTAATAAACTTTGGTCCATAAAGTGGAGTGGTGCCTGACAATGCCTGGCGGTTATATATATAAATATATGGTGTGTTACTGACTTGGCATTTTATATATGTATATAAAACGTCAAGTTAGAAACACAGTATTTTGTGCTTGCACATTAATGTTTTCCAAAATACATTTCACAGCACACAGCTGGAGCACTCCAAAGGGGCAGTCCATCCAGTCCTACTCAACTCGAAGGATGGTGGTTGGTATGAGGAGCACTGAAGGTGGCAGATTAAGAAGAGGGAGGGATTCCCCAGGAAAAGTAAGTGAAGGGTTGCCTGATGATTATGAAGAATTGGCCAGGTCCACATAAAAGTGAACCACCTTTGGGTAGGCCTTCTCTGTTAAGCCTGAGGCACATTAGTAGGGCAGTGGAGGGAAGGTCACAATATTTTGGCCCATATTTTACTAGAGCTGTGGTTTAAAAAGGAATCCAGTTTCCTTGGTGGTGCAGGTAGCAATTTTCAAAAGCACTAAATACACACAGATAAACAAAAAGGATATTTTAATAAATTAATTGACCAAGGTTAATTTTAAACTAATTCTTATCTTAATATATTCACTTGATTTTCAACTTAATAAAAAACAGTCAATATACCCTTTAATCCATTCTGTGGTGACTTTTTTCTTACATGAAGCATGTCAGTTAAGATGGAGCGACGGAGCGACAGCTATTTTAACTCAGCGTAGTTTCGTTGTCTTCGATTACTTCCATCAGCTGAGGATCTGGCCCATAACGTCAGACAGAATTTTAAATGTTCTGACTTCTTCAGTTTTTGTGATAATGTAAACATAAATGTACAGGTATTGTCATTTCTTTTCATTCTTCCCAGAAGCCATTTTCTCTTTGGACCACAGCACCATGAATCACGTGAACAACTGCAGATTTCTCAATTACCCATAAGAAAGGATGCATGGGGACAATCTGAGATATCCAGAGTCACCAGTCTATGTAGCCAAGAGAAGCATTTGGCTTATAGCAGTTGTTAAGGACAATTTAACCTAGTAATCCTAAAGGCTATGCAATAATGATTTCACCTCTGCTCTTCTCAGTAAACTTAAACATTCATGTTCACTTTGCAAATCAAAAGGTTTTGAAAGTGTTTCACCTTTAAATAAATAAATACCATAATTTGTACTTCAATAGTGCCTTCCATCCAAGGTTCTCAAAGTGCTTTATAACAATAATAAATTAATGCTCATAACAACCCTGTGAGATAGGTAAATATTATTTATCCTCATTTTACAGATGGGAGAACAGAGATAAAAGGAAATTACTTATTTTAAATTTAACTCTACTGAAACAATGTTATTTCACCATCTTTATTTAAACTTATTTTAAATTGTTGAGTTTAAATCCAGGTCAGGACAGAAAAAAAATAGGTCTGAAGGAAATGCTGGTGTTACATTTTGATCAAGAATATGTCTCATGAAGAAGTGAACATTTAAGTGATGACACAGCATAATTCAATAGGATGTCCCTATTTTGAAAATGTCATCCATAATGTACTATGATGCACTGTTATCTGTAGTCTTCCTTTCTAAAGGATGCAATCTGGCAAAGCTTCCTCATGCAAGCAGCCCAATGAGATCAGTGGAAAAACTTGTGAGTGTAAGAATTACTCCTAAATAGAAAACAGAAGACAGTGCGTGTATATACTGTGAATACAGCCTATATATGCAGCACTCTTAACCTCTTGCCAAACACAGCTATATAACCAAGCGGAACAAGTCCTGGATTGGCATATCTCATATCCAGAAATTCTCATTAAGGGACAGATTCCAAATGCTTTACTCACACTGAATAGTACTTTGCTCCAAGAACAGTCCCATTGAAACACATGGTGCTACTCAACATGAGTAAGGGTATCAGAATTTGGCTCCAAGTTAGAATGTTCAACACATTAAATGAAAATTACAATATCAGAGTGAGTAATGCCTGAGAAGCCATTGCTGATGGCCCACAGGCCAAAACACACTTGTTCCTGCCTAAAAGCCTTCATGGCTGCCTGAGGCCATTTAAAAGATGCAAAATAAAAAAGCATAAACCACTTTCTGATTTATAAGAAAAACTAAGTGATTTCTCTAGGTCAACTATGAATGACAAAGAACAACCTAATTTTAGTTAGGTACAAATAGGAGCTTTAGACTTCACCAAGATTTTCCCCTCATTACTAACAGTACTATAGAAAAAGGGTTATTTAATAACCGAAGAGTTAAAATTTGGTGCTTTTTTCTCCATTTTTTCCAGCTACTGGCAGATGTTAGTTAATGGTCTTCAGACATTAGATCATAAACTATACTCACTTCAGACACTGAAACCTCAGTGATTATCTGTGCATTATTTAAGCAACACACTTATAATAGCCTCAAGATATTTCTCTAGGTTTTGTTTTAAAGGAGAACCTTAGATAATTTTTTAATGTTTAAAATATTAAAAACATATGCTTAGGTATTTTATTAGTTTCTTTTTCCTCTTTTCAATAAAGCTATATATGAACACAGTATGTTCCCAAGGAGTAATATTTCTTAAATCCTCTTCCAGACACAACATTCACACAGAAAGCAGTTGACATTTGTCCATATTAAGACTTCATGATGGAGCAATAAAATTGAGTCATATGGGTTTGCTTATCTTCACAGGATTACATGGCATATTTATCCCCCAGGAAGTGACTGACCTTCTTAAAAAACCAAAGCCATTGCATACAATGAAAGGTTTATATTTTTAAATTAAATTACAATTTAATCAAATTTAGTTTATATATATTTAATAAGGTCTGATGATTGCATGTTGTGTATACAAACTAAGATTGCATCTGGTACCATAAGCACAGTTACAGTTTTACCTTAATATCCTGATGGAAAAATTGTCCATAAAATTGTGCAGTGCTAGTTCTCTGATTCAATAGCAATTTTCTCTTTTTGACAGTTACATAATATTTTTAATAAACATCCAGATAGGCATCAGATAGATTAGTTTCATTTGAACATATGGTGAATATAAAATAATTTGATTTAAACATAAAATACATACTGTTGCCTCCATCCTTCAAACACACATGAGCAACTTTACACAAGCACTTAGTCCCAATGAGCTCAAAGGGAGCAACTCATGTGTCAAATTACTCATGCTCATAAGTGTTTGCAGGGTCAAGTCCTACCGATGTGATTTTGTTGTTCTCAATTATATGATGTCAATTTTGGATCTGCTACTTGATCTTAAAATCTGACAAGGCAGAGTCATTTATGAAGCATTGATTTAAATGTTGAGAATTGAATTATTGAGTGACCTCGTCATAAATAACAATACATAGATTATGAATGAGCATTCGGAGAGGATATCATAACTTAAAGAAATAAAATGCAGAAGCATCTATTGACAACCTTGAATATGGGATGATCCAAAACCCACTGGAGTCATTGGGAGTCTATCAATTGACCTCAGTGGGTTTTGTATCAGGTGCCATAAGGGGAATACAGTATCACAGGAATAACCAGGCTGGCTATAATGTAAATCATGCAGCCTAACAAGTTCTAGATATTTTGAAATTGATACGAGGAAGCCACACAGTTGTAGTTCATCTTCCATAGTACAAAACCACTCATAAAGTCTCTTCCAAATTCACATCAATATTGCCCTCCTTCCCTTCCATCTATGTCGATGATCATCATTCCCTATACATCTACTCGCTCCCTCTATTCTGCCAAGTCTGCCCTCCTCTCAAGCTATGTCTACTAAAAATCTGTGGCTGGCCAAGCCAGCTGACTCAGGTTCACAGGGCTCAGGCTAAGGAGCTGTTTAATTGTGGTGTAGATGTTCAAGCTGAGGGACCCTCATACCTTGCAGAATCCTAGAACCCGGGCTCCAGGCCAACATCTATACCACAGTTAAACAGCCCCTTAGCCCATGCCCCGTATAGACCAGACGCAACCTGTGGGTATCTAACTGCAGTGCAGACATGCCCTCACTTTTCTGCCCCTTCCTTCCTCCTGTTAGATGCTGAGACTTTGTTGACACTTCCAACAGTTACTGTACCTGGAAACGTTGGAACACATCCAACAGAACAGTTTAAAATAAAATATTTTCTCATTTCTACTGCTTAAAATCCATTTCTGATGCAGTAACATAGTAACATAACTCAGGGATAACCTGAATCACCTCCAGCTCATGGGCCAGATCCTCAGCAGATACAGGTCAGCACAGTTCTACTGACATCAATGATTAGCTAAGCAGATTTAGACAAGCTGAGGATCTGGTCTCACTAGTTCAAATCAGTTTTGGGTCAATGGTAACCAAAAGCATCAGATACTTGGTGTCTTATTGTCAAATGAGTTGGTGGTCTCTAATCCAACTCCTAAACATATAATTAAGCACATAACAAATTACACCATCACAACCAGCGCTAGGTGGCACCTTTGCTGGCAACAGAGCTGGCAGAACAGTGGAAACAATTCAAATTGAAGCTTAAAAATATTCACTGAAAGCAAATTTTGAACTGCATGCTCCCAGTAAAAATCACAAACTGGAGAAAATCAACTCCATGTAACTAACCAAGACAGCACAAAATGCAGATATTTGCTATTCACAAATAATAAAAGAATTATTCACTGAACAACCCTACGAATAAGGAATACACTTGAAATTTCATGATCTGTTTGCAAACAGCTAGCAAACAGTAAAAGAATCAGAAAACACTTGTCAAATAAGTTATTCATTGCTTAGCACTTGCTTAGCAGAGGCTGCAAGGACTGAACAATGAGGTGCATTTACTTTCAAGTCAGAGGTAAGGCACAGGGGTGAGGCAGTGGAGCTTCAATTGCAGCCACCTGTGGTGTACATGTTTTGTGGGTGAAGCATTTCACTGTCCAGTGCTGTCACTCTGACCATCTCCACAAATATTAAATTCACCATTAAAAAGGCGGCGGGTGGATCACGCCATCTGATATTGAAATTGGGTGTTAAAAGTGTGTTTATAAACAAAAACTTCAGCTGGGACAGTAATAGTGCTTTATGTTTCCATAGAACTTTCCCGCCGAGATTCTCAGATCATTTCAGAATATAGGAACACAGGAACTGCCACCTCAGACCAGAGGTCCAGACTGCACCAGATGTCTCAGAGGAAGATGAAAGTATCCTACAGTAGATATTTATATATAATCTGCCCCTTATATGCACTAGGTCTTCTCCTAGCCTTTAATAGTTAAAGACTGGCTAAACCCCTGATACATGAGGCTTATATCTCTTCTAGTCTTTTTATTAGCATTAATTACTATAACTGGATATTCTGATTATCCATATAAACAACCAATCCCTTTTTGAATCTTGCTAAATTCTCAGCCTGAACAACATCCTGAGGCAATGAGTTCCAAGTCTAATTACACACTGTGTGGGGGAAAAAATCACATTATTAGTTTTTAATTTGCCACCTTTTACATTAATTAATAATTAAGCCTCACTATATCCCTCACTGGTAGGTATCAATATGCTAAGTTACAAGAGGTGAAACTGAGGTAAAGAAGAGGTTAAGATGATGTTTTCAAAAAAGTATCCATCAATATTTTATGTCTATGGTTTTCAGCACCCAACTCGGGACACCAAAGATCTAGTTTTCAGAAATAATGAGCATGTGCAGCTCCATTTGATTTGATTTTGGTGAATAAAGTAGTGTGGACTGTTGTCCTTTAAAAATAAGCTTTGTTCTGTATTTTTCATGTAGTTGTCTTTTCCCCCCCACCCTTGCAATAGAGGTGGTTAACAATGGTGGTTACCATTACCAAAGGAATAATGCACTTTCCAAGTTGAATAGTGAAAACCACAATAGGAGTCAGTTCCAATTGATTTTTCACCATCTTTCTATAGGCAATAACATTATAAAGCTTTTTCAAGAGGAGGTGAGGATACAGGAGAGACACTGAAAATATCAATGAAATGGAAGCATAAATACCATTAATAAATCATAGCTGTAGGGTATAACTCCCCACAAAAGAAAGGCCTAATCAATAATGTACATATAAAAATTCTGAATTTGCTAAATTTGCTTTTAAACAGTATAGAACTGCTTCCTAATTTCACACACACCACTAGCTAATGATTCCTTGTGTTATGTAAAGTACACTATTTGGACATGTTGACTTCTCTAATTAGTCTATAAATACTTGACTTTTACCCACTGCTTTGGTAAGTGTGATAATTGCTGGGGAAAGGCCAAAGCATTTATGGTCAATCAGATGATGAGAGAAGGAATATGGCCCTTTCAGCTGAGTAAAATGCAAAGCATTATGTGGCAAGGCAGAAGCTATTAGCAGGATCAATATTTCTCCTCGTACCTTAATAAATCATTATATCAAAGAACAGTTGCAGGATGAAGAAAATCTCATTCTACCAAAAAGGATGCTTCCAAATCAGCAAATAAAATTGTAATTTAAATGCTAAGACCTAATTGGTGTACAAAGGAAACTACAAGCTCAGAATACAGCCCTCTGATGCCAGACGTGTAAGCAGTTTGAATCATTAGTGAAGGAAGAAAAGCAGAAAGACAAAGAAAGAACAGCTCTGTTCAGAGCTGCACATGCATAATTTGCAAATCGGTAAATATGTATGAACCTGCACCACCGTAGCTAACCGATGACATTGTGTTTAGTATAGATATCATAGGTGGCAGAAGCTAAGGGAATGCTGTGAGGGCATGGTGGTCTCTGGTATCCTAACTATTATACTGAAAAGAATCCATTTCCAACTAATCAAAACATTTTTTTTTCTTCATCCACCTATATTATCTTTAAATATGTGACATGTTTTTCTGGTAGAAGAGGGAAGGAAGGAAACATTCTGAAGGCTATTTTAGGGACTGTAAAATTTTCAAACACACTTGCCAAATTCAAAATAAACCAAACATCACATGTTCACAGTTTGGATATCACAATGACTTTTAGCTCTCTTGTTCCCATGGGACTAATCCTGCATGCCTTCTGAGGCAAACTCCTGTTAACATTAGCGAGAGTTTTGACTGAGTATAGACTGCAGGATTTTGATCTATATATTTAGTACAGTAGGTGACTCACTGACAACACATAGGTAATAGGTGTTGGAGTTAGATATGTCACAACAGATTAAACAACGTGGAGTCACAAGTTTATGTATTGCTATTAACCACAATAGAGTACACATGAAAAAACATAACTGCAACAGTGGTTTGGGGTTGTATTACATATGTCATTTATCTATTATTGTGTCATATAATTAATCCTTTAGTTATTGGATTAATATCTCAGTCTACTGAGGAAGGGTGAAATAAAACAGGTGCCTGTGTGCCTATTGAACATAAAGGGCCTACAGACAAAATACTTCACAGTGTGCAGCAAATATTCTAATCTATAGCTTTGTTTAGTCAGGCTGAGTTCAGATCTTTATTGAAGAGTTGCTGTAAAAGAGTGAATACTACTTAGCTCTTTAAGCTGTTGCTTTTCATCTCTATCACACCACTGGAAACTTTTTCCTTGTTGACTTAAAGTTAAGAATTTTGTTATGGAAATCAAAGTGGGTACTTTCTGATTCTTCAATTTGTATTTCATATGGTTGAATTCCATAGAGCTGACACCTCATAAGGTCAACAGCCATATGGCTGGAAAGCTGACACCTCTGCCTCAAAGGAAGAGGAGGGTCAACATCATGTTGCTAGGTGACAGCTCCTCTCCACACTCTGAACCTGCAAATATGTAACCCCCGCCCCCATCCCCCATCAATTTTCTGGCAATGTAGGCTTTCAGCCATATGGTTGTCAACCTTATGGGGTGTTGACCATATGGGATTCAACCATACATCTGGAGCCCTGAGATAAATGCACAGATAAAAATGAACAATTAATCTATGTTGCATACTTTAAATTCTGTCTATGGATGTATTTTCTTCCAAAAGGATAACAGATCGGCCTGTCCACAAAGCATGTCTAGAATCAGTTTATTGGCCAATTCTCACGTGGCAGAAAATAGATGAATTCTGCTTTATAGTGCATAAGAGGCCCTCTTTAGTAGTATAAAAGCCTGTTTATATATATTTAATTGTTTGCATGGCTCCTGAAGACTCCTCCTTTTCTACGGAGAGGTGTGGCTGTCCTGTCTGTCACATCAGGCCCATTAACACACATCAACGTCGCATCACTATTGCCTCCAATTATATTTTAAAAAGCAGTCTAAGGGTAAGTCTATTCTGAAAAGAAAAAACAACAGCACTGAGTCTGAGAGGTTGGGTCAACTGACTCAGGTTTGCAAGGCTTGCGCTGCGCGGCTAAAAACTGCAGTGTTGCTATTTGGGCTCCGAGACCCTTCACCCTTGCCCGGTTTTAGTGCCTGGTCTCCAGCCCACACCCGGATGTCTACACTGCTATTTTCAGCTCTGCAGCCTGGGCCTTGCAAACGCAAGTCAATTGACACGAGCGTTGAGATTCAGTATCGCAGGTCTTTTACTGCAGTGTAGACATACCCTACGATACCATGGTTGCCTGGATCCCACAGTACCTTTTTTCCTGGCATTTGTCTGCCTTGTAGATTGTAAACTCTTTGAGGCAAGAACTGTCTTTATTTCGGTGTCTTACACAGCACTAAGCACACTATCAGCACTTGACAAATAATAAGATGGGAGTGGCCCACTATGAGCATAATCCAAAGCCCATGGATCATGCCCCATGTTATCAACAGGGGTAGGACCCACCACAAAGGTTCTGCCTAGTACCATGAACCTCATTTTTTCTAGTCAGTGAGGTCAGTGGTGCCAGCCACTCTTTAGAGAGACGCACATACTAACTCTTCACACAAATAATTGGGATGGTATTAAATCGGCTCAGTAAAGATTAAGGCTTTTCTTATTCCAGTCAGTCTGAATGATTAACAGCCTCTATGTTTGTCATTAATTTTGGTTGCCATAGTAGCCCTTTTAAACTTGTCTCTAACAACAAAGGAGGAATTATCTTCTAACTCTAAATCAATCAGAAACGGAATGATTTTATACTCATTTTTGTTTCATTATTGCAGGTAAAGCATAATGAATCGTTACAACAAGGCTTTCTGAGAGGGATAAGACGTCAGTTTAAATACTCAGGTGACTTTTAAAAAGCAGACAAGGAAATTAAATCATATTGACGCTGTCTTTTTAAGTGAAAATTTAGTCCTAAGACAAATTTGAAAGACAACATATTACAAAACCTAAGAGCAACAGAAATATTTCTATGATTTTTTAAAATTTTTTGGCCTGGATTTAAACATTTCCATGCAGTATTTGCAACCCGAACATTACAGAATTGTCTAGTGCACGATAGCCAAGAAGGGGAGAGGGGCAGTAGAATTGTCTATAAACAAGAGAGAAACTGACCAGTGAAGCAGAGGAAGTTTCATCTACTTCATGGACAAGGCTGTTCAGACTGTAATGGGATCGGTGGCCCTCATCATGGGACAAATGCCAGGGACCAAATGCAGCATCTTCTCTAACTTTAAACCATTGTCACACACTGAGGTTTTAGATGTGCTTAGGGACCTTCAGGCCGCAACCCGCAAATTGGATCAATGTGTTTCTTGCCTGATAAATTCTAGGAGGGAGATATCAGGTCTGTTATTGGAAAACACTTTCATTTCTTTCTTCCTGGAGGGCATGGTGACAGCATCTCTTAAAAAAGTAATTATTCATCTTTTGCTCAAACTGTCATGTCTTGAAACTGAGAATTATTCCAATTATTGTTTTCCCTATAATCTGCATCATTTTGAGGAGAGGTGAAAGGTGCATTATTGAAAAGGTGGTAACCAAGCAACATCTGACATACTCAGATTTCCTTGACACTTATCAAACTGGCCTTAGTCCTAGGTCCAGTACTTGGACTGGGCTGGTCTCACTGGTCAACATCCTCTTTCTGGCAACAAAAGATTGAGTAGAATTTTCAAAACTTTCAATAAGAATTGTGCTCCTAAGGCAGATAGATGCTTTTGAATGTACTAGTCTGACTGTCCGTGTAGACGCTCTTCTGTCTTTGACACCACTAACTTCAAGGTACTGTTGACATGGCTGCAGATTGTAGGAGATATAGACATTGCAGTACTCATTTGGTTTTTCTCTTTTTTTCCTCTGAGAAGACCCTGTTCTACGTAAATATGAGCATCTTATTAGGGAAATACTGAAGCAGTGCAGACTGTGCTTCTTTCTGCATACAGAAGACATCCAGCTCTATGTCTCTATTTCACTGAACCCAGATAATTCATTTGATTGGCTTTCCTTATGTCTGGTGGAGAGGAAAACTTGATAGCAACTGGTCTGCAGAACCTCACCCAGGATAAGAGACAGATAATGCTGACAGGCCATGGAAAACAACTAGAACAAACAGAGTTTATGTCTGAAACCCTTTCTTGCAAGGCTGCTGTAATTTTCCCCAACTCCCCCTCCCCACAAAAAGCCCACAAGTGAGTGTGGAGAAGAACAGTCCCTCTCCAAAATAAAAGCCAAACTCATGAAAGGTTTCACTAAATGAAAGAGACCAAACAGTGCAATGCACTTTGTAAGCATATTTATCCCTCAAATATAAAAGGAACACATTTTTCTTCCCAAAATGAAAAGGCTGCAATTCTGTAATTAAAAACACAAGAATACCAATACTCAAGTTTATGAATAAGCAGCCATGTTTCATCTTCTCCCCTCTACTGGATTCAACTTAGGACCTTTGTGTTTGGAATCAATCTTATTAGCTAAGAAATTGAAAGGTTCCATGGCCTCTCAGAATAAGTGTGCCTTTAGTTCCAAACTTAAGTTCTTTATTAATTACATCAAGCCAGATTTCCACGGAGACTGTGACAATAGTGTCATCAGCCTGTTATCTATCAGGTCCCTCTTTAATGGCTCTCGTAAGTTTAATGCACTTTTGTGCAGTCCTGGCTCTATACATTGTATGTTGTGTTTCAGTCAAACTTCTCTCCTACTCAGTGCAAAATTTCAACGTCCTTATGCTAGATGGATGTAAATATAAAGACACAATCTTTCTGAGAATTACATCGTGTAATTCGGAAACTGGTGTCACCAATCCCCCTTTTTCACATACTTTCAGGGTGCTATGCATTATGATTTTCTCAGTGAATTTTTAATAGTGTGCTGAATACCCATACAGGTGAATTTTAGGGTGACTGCACATGAGACATTCTCCTATCTTTTTTATTTTATTTTTGTGTCTGAGCCAAACTGTCTTGTCTCACTTCTCACAGTATTCTTATAAGACATCTTGGACACTATATTATGTGGTCAGATGTAGAATCAATAGCATTAAGTAGGAACTCATTATTCCCTGAATGCTTGGATTGTTTTTCCCATACAACCAACCATCTTGCAGTAAATGCTGATATGGATTCTTTTTAGTTCTGCATTCTTTTTCCCTTCTGCATCTCCACTTGTAGCTGCTAATAACTGATCCCAGGAATCTATATCTGTCTGGAGCAGTACATCCCAGGAGATGTGCTTCAATCATTTCTTTAAAATGGTCATTTTATACAACACTGAAGGAGCTGTTGATAACCTAGAAGTAGTTTGTGACTTTCTTATCAAAGTCTTTGTCTTTCGGCTCTTTTATGATATAATCATAGATGGAACTTTGCAGGTTTTTTGAGTGTTGGGGATGAACAGAGATTGCTCCTGAATGAAGCTAATGCCAAAGGGTTGCTGGAACTATCATCACAGCTTAGTTTTGATGATGACAATGGCATTGCAAATGTGTCTACTGTAGGATCATCAAACTCAATGTTCTCTTCTTCCACTTCAGTAAAGTGACTTTCAATGGTACTTTTAATGTTAAATCTACCTTTTTTTTTTCACGTTTTTTAGATAAATAGCAAAAGAGAAAGGATTTGCACTTTCCAATGTTGGGTTGGGTTTTTTGTAGGAAAGGGGAAAAGATTTTGCATAACACTGCTATCTTTGAGGGACCTAGACCATCTTTCATTCCTCACGTTTGTAACTCAAGGGTCTTATTGGAGCCACAGCTGCTTTTGGATATTTCAGAGAGTAGCAGTGACCACGACTGCTTTTTTCTCATCTTCTTGGATGCAAGGTTGCAACCTTTCCTCTCGGATACTGAACTCACCCTAGAAATGCATGCTTTTCTCACCTTCATTTTGGATTATTGCAGCATGCTCTAGCTAGAGCTAGCTCTGAAAACTTCTGGTTCGGTGCAGAAACTGAATTCATTCAGTTGGTTGATGATTTCCCCCTGACGATGGATGAAGACCAAATGTGAATGCTGGTATTATTGGATCATCAGTTGTCTTCGATACCATTGATCAATAGGCGTTGTTGACTCACCAGAGGACCCTGGAGAAAGTGGACACGGCTGCTTATCAGTGGGCTCCATTCTTTTCTCTCAAAGAGAACTGATGGGTAGCTGAGGATAGTTGCTTCACGTCCCAAAAAGTGAGCAGGGTGCTGTACAGTGCCATTCTGTCACCCTTCCTGTTCAAAGCATATATGTGGGACTGTTATGAGGCATTAGGTGTGGTGTTTTCAATATGCTGATGACAGCCACCTCTATGTCTCTATTTCGACACAATCAGATGATGTGGTTCAGGGCCTCAGTTGGAAACTAGCTCAGACTGGAGCCTAGATGAGAATGAGCTGGAAGAAGCTCCATCCTCAGGAAACTGATATGATGATGATGGTGGCTTGGAGGAAGCAGTGAGAGATGGCGAAGGCAATATCAGTTCCTTTGGTTGAGGGAGTTGTGACGTTGCACCCCATAATGCTTTATAGAAATATGCGTATGAATGTAAATATGACATAACTGGAATATGTTTTATGCTACTGTAGCGGGGCGGTTACCCTGCTCTGACCCGGGAGGGGTTAAACCAGCCCTGGGAAAGGGCTGCCCCTGGGAGCCAATAGGTTAGGCTGATTGGGGAAGCAGCCACAGCTGGAGCCACGCCCCAATCAGGCCACAGCTGGCCCTATAAAAGGGCTGTGAGGCAGCAGCTCAGGCAGTCTCTCTCTAGCAGTGGAGAGGAGGACTTGGCTGCCTGGGAGCTGAGCAGGGTGCCTGAGGTAGAGCAGGACTGGGGAAAGGCAGAGGAGCTGGGGAGCTCCAGCCTGGCAATTCCCCAGGCTGCAGGCCTGGCTAAAGGCCCAAAGCAGGTACTGGGGTTGCAGAGGTGCAGCCCAAGGTTAGGAAAGACAGCAGGTCCAAAAACCCCTTGCCGATGATTAGTGGTTTATAGACTGCAGTCTGCCCCAGTGAGCGGGGGCTAGACGATGACTGGCAGTAGCCACTGAGGGAAGGTGGGGATAGAGGGTTGGGGGTTCCCCTGGGTGGGGAGACCCAGAAAGTGGGGGTACTGCTAGGGGGGCCTGAGGCACATGGGTTACTGGCCAGCAGAGGGCACTCCACTGCTGGAAAAGCTAATTCCCTGGACAGCCATCAGGAGGCGTCACACTGGTGAGTCGTTGCCGTGCTACAGCTACATATGCCATGTAACATATCTCTGCAAAGGTTATGATCTACTGAATATATTCATCCTATTTGTATGCATGTATCATTTTTGTATTCGAAGTTCTGAATATTGGCTGTGTACTTGTTTGATTTTTAAGTAGCCTTAGTAAGGCATTTGGGCAGCTTCTTTAGAAAGGAATTTGCAAGTTAAGTGCCAAATCAAGAAACACTTAATGGACAATGGATCTTGGAAGACTCCAATCCACATAAGAAGTCTACCTGAGGATGTTCAAGGTAGCATGTGAACAATGGCTGCCTCCTGTAAAGTTCTGAGTCATGCATGGACATGTGACTTGCCCATGTGACTCCAAAACTCCATCTTGTAGCTGGGATTCTACATGGGGGTGGGAGGGGAACCACCCACAAGAGAGTCTATTTAAGCCCCTGGAAACCCCTCCATTTTGTCTTCAGCTGGCTCAAGAGATCGCCTCTCCACCCCAAAGAATACCTGAAAGAAACTGGAACAAAGGACAGTAACCATAGGGGTGTGAGTGATTGCTCGACTCAGACTAGAAGGAGGCTAGACTGTAAAAGAAGCTTACTGGAACATCTCTGAGGGTGAGATTTCATCTGTAATCACTTTCCTACTGTATTAGGTTTAGACTTGCATGTTTTATTTTATTTTGCTTGGTAATTCACTTTGTTCTGTCTGTTATTACTTGGGGCAAGTCTTCACTACAGGGGGGGGGTCGATTTAAGATACGCAAATTCAGCTACGCGAATAGCGTAGCTGAATTCGATGTATCGGAGCTGGAGTAAGAGCGTCGATTCGGGGATCAATTGTTGCGTCCCGACGAGACGCGATAATTCGATCCCCGAGAGATCGATTTCTACCCACCGATTCAGGCGGGTAGTGTAGATCTAGCCTTGGAACCACTTAAATCCTACCTTTTGTATTTAATAAAATCACTTTTTACTTATTAATTAACCCAGAGTAAGCATTAATACCTGCGGGGGAGGGGGGCAAAGAGCTGTGCATTTCTCTCTATCAGTGTTATAGAGGGCGAACAATTTGTTTATCCTGTATAAGCTTTATACAGGGTAAAACAGATTTATTTGGGGTTTGGACCCTATTGGGAACTGGACATCTGGGTGTTGGAGACAGGAACACTTCTTAAGCTGTTTTCAGTTAAGCCTCCAACTTTTGGGGGACGGAGTTCAGACCTGGGTGTGTGTTTGTAGCAGGCTCGTGTGTCTGGCTCAAACCAGGCAAGGCACTGAAGTCCCAAGCTGCCAGGGAAAACGTGCTCGGGGTAGTCTCAGCACACCAGGTGGTGGTCCCAAGGAGGTTTCTGTGATCCAATCCGTCACAGTATTTCAACCATTAGTCACCAGGGTTTTAAACTTGGGGCTGATTCTAGATCCCTGGCTACTACTGACAATCATATTAAAGCAGCTTTTCACCATGAGCATCTGGCCAGGAGGTTCACATTTTGACTTGAATGTAGACCTTGCTACTCTTTATATAGAGACTTTTGCAATGCTCTCTACATAGGGTTACACCTTAAAACCATTTGGACATTGAGGCTAGTGTGGAATGCAACTGCTTGCTTAGTGAGCCTATTCAACTCTGGGAGGGAGTTTAAGGTTTTGGTAATGATCTATAATGCCCTAAATGGCTATGAACCTGCCCATGTGAGAGCATCCTTCTCCCTGTGCCATACTACCACAGCTGCAGTCAGCACAGATGTTTGAGCTGGACCCTCCTCATTATCAAAGATGACTGCTGGAAGGGGGTTCTTTGCAAGGGCTCAGCATCTGCATCAGCAGATATGGAACTTGCTCTCCACCTTCATCCTAACTAAGCTGAATTCAGTGACTGCCTGGGCACATTGCAAAAGTCATCTATGTGATAGGGGGTTTGGAAAAGGTTAAGGCTATGAACCTGGAACAATGAAGGGGTTGTGGGAAGGAGCTTTTTTGGTAGGTGGTTGCCTAACCAGGTTCCTGTCTGATTGTTTTAATGCTGTTGGGTTTAAGCTATAATTGGCAGGGCACCAGATGCCTTGTTGAGGCATCCTTTTTATTAACAAAATGAAAATAAATAAAATCATTGTGAAACTTTAGCTGGTGTGGAATGCATCTGACTGCTTACTTAGCAGCATTGCTCACAGAGAACACATACCTGGGCTACTAAAACTGCACTGGCTTCTATATCCTGGCAGGGGTAGTTCTCTATCTTGGTTCTTATATAGGCTCCTCAATGTGGTGTGTGAGCACTGATGGCTTTTATCCAACCTACTTTAGAGACCGCCTTTCTTCTGTGATACCATGATAGCTGAGATTGGCTAAGGTGTTTGAACCAACAGCCACCTTTGAAATGGGAGGGGACTGATCACCAGGTGTGATCAATGAGGAATCCGATTCTAGAACAATTCGCATCATAGGCCTGATCTATAGTTAAAAATTAGATTGGCCTAGCTATGTCACTCATGGCTATGAACAATGTCATACCCTGAGCACTGCAGTTAGGTCAGCATAACCCCTGATGTAGACGTGGGTAGGTTGATGGAAGAATTTGCAAATTCTTCCTGTTTCCCTCCACTCCTCTCTGTTTAATGCATTACTTTCCCCTGCTTCATATTTGCAAAGTTACTAACATCCTGCATGAGTAGCCATTCCATCATTCCTGCAGCCTCTAGCGGGAGCACTGAGCTGTGAGCAGCCGTCCCGAAAATCCCTGCAGCTACCGGTGAAGGAAGAGAGGTTGGTGACCCTGAAGATCTCCGTTTAAAGCTGTGATGTACACAAACCCTGTTTTTTAACGGTCTATATTTCCAAATGTATGAGAGCAGAAGGGCATACTAGATATATGCATGGCTCTGAAAGGAAGATCGAAGGTAGTGGGTTGCCATGCTTACACTCATTGTAGGAAAATTGCCCTCCCCGACCTTTGTGAAATTGGTATTTTTGTGCTTGCATCTCATTATATTAGAGAAAGCCTGCTGCTCCTAAATCCGTTCTGAGTTCACCAACAACCAAGTGGTAATCACTAGACTCAATGGTCTATTTTGAAGCAGGATTATAGTCAATCTCAGCATATTCAGAATGAAAAACCAAGAGAAAGCAATGAGATAAAGGCAGAAAGCTATAGAACAAGAGGAAGTGAGGGAGAGGGAAACGCAACTCAGAGATGGGGGGGAAAAGTGCATTCAAAAGATTTTCCTATTCCAGCACAGTAATGAGTTTCCTTTCTTTAGTCTGTATTGTTTTCAATGTTTATATTTTTTTCTCCCCTAAAATCGAAACATGTTTTGCCATAGGAATATCATGGGTAGAGTTTAGAATGTCCACAGAAGGACTGTTGGGTAGATGTGTCTTCTGCAGATAAACACCGATAGAGGAATTAGGAAATTCCAACAGCAAATAAATAGCAAACTGGGAAAAAAAATCTAGAAGAGAAAGTGAAAAGAGGCTTAGAGGAAGAATGTGAGAGGCATCACAAGCAAGAAATAAAAATACGGAATGCAAAAAAAAAAAAACCAGGAAAAAAAAAGGGAAAAAAAAAAAAAAAAAAAAAAACGAAAAAAAAAAAAAAAACAACCTGTGCAGAAAGAGGGAAAATAGTTGTAGGAAAAAAAATACAAAAAGTGTGCAACAAAACATAAAAGACAGGAACTGTCATGCTGGATCAGATCAATGGTACATGCAGTGGAGCATCCTCACTCCCACCACAGGCAGTACCAGAAGGTGGTGTATAACCCCCGTAATGGACAATTATACAACAACATGGATATTACAGAAGCTTCTTCCTGAATCTAGGCAGTTGGTGATTGACTTATGTCCTAAAGTATGTAGGTTGATATGCCTTATAAATGTTTAGTGTAGATAATGTAACTGTGGCTGATACTCATTCACATAAATGTCTAACCCTTTTCAAGATCCTACTAAACACTTTGCCTCAATAATTGTGTACAAATGTATTTCTTTTTTAGTTTAAACATCTTGCCTTTTAATGTCATTCATTGTCCCTTGTTCTTGAATTATAAGAAAGGTGTAGATAGGCGTACCCAAACCACTTTCTCTATGCCACTTATGATTTTAATATATGTATATCATCTCATTTCTTATTTGTCCACTCTCTAATCTAAATAGTCCTAATTTATATATAAATCATAAACCATTATTTTTCAAGAATCAGACTTGTGAACAATGAACCTAAGAGCTCTTCCCTCCTTAAAATGTGTCTTTAAACAAAGGACTAATCTTGCCCCATCTGCACAATAGTTATTGCCTCAATTTGTGTCAAATGTTTCAGACACACAGGTAAAAGAATATACAATCCCAACCACTTTGTTAAACAGATTCAGCCATAATTCTTAGAAGACTTTAGTGAACCATGACCCAAAGTCACTCCTAGGCAAGTCTAGAATGCCAGATTTTATAAAAATCACAGTTAATAGTAAAGGATTTACATTCCAAATGCCAACAGTAACAGCAAGTTTTCTCCCTTTATATTGAATCCTTTTCAGTGTCTGCCCTTTTTTTTCCCTCTCCTCAAAAACAAAAACACAAGTTTTGCCCCAAGGAATATCATGATCACAGCTTGCAAGAAAGAAGCAAAGAATTTGTAAAGCCTGAGAGTGACATGAATCATTGATGGTTATGCAATTTTCTCTAACTCTGAGTAGTCCAAATTCAGAATATGTAGCTTTCCATTACACAATGACACAATGAATTTTATATCTATTCAGTTTCAAAGGGGCCAGATCTGGGATTTTTATTCATTCCATTATAGATGTAAAAGCTGTGTGAAGTTCAGATCTGGATCCAAACTGCCTTAGAGGTGGTTCAGATCTGAAGCCCTCTTAAAACAACACTCAACTTGAAATGTAGTCAATTTTAAAAAATGAATTAAAAGTAGATTCAGGTATTACACCTGCCCAAGTCCCCCTGCTAACATTTGTGTTTACAAGCAAATTTCCCTCTGTAACTACATAATTATATACATAGGAAACAGTGAAATTGACTATACAAAGAGTGCTGTCTCAAGCTCAGTCAGATGTTTAAAGGCAGGGCCGGCGCAACCCATTAGGCAACCCATTAGGCGACCTAGGGGGGCAGCGACCGCGGCAGTATTTCCATGGCGGGACCTTCCGCCGCCTCTGCGGGGGGGCGGCATTTTGGGGCGGGACCTTCCGCCGCCTAGGGCGGCGGAAAAGCTGGCGGCACTCCTGTTTAAAGGTATTTAGGCACCTAAATACCTTTAAACATCCATCCCAAAATAAACACACAATAAATAGGGCATATTTTGGATGTAAATATTCACTTTAGAAATGGTTATTAGGTTCAATACAACTTCCATTGAAGTCTATGGTGCTCAGGTACTGTAGTGATCGCAGTCATGTAAGCAGCTTGATAGGTTGATTTCTATTAACTTCTCCCACCAAATATCTATAGAAAACGTAGCACTGTAAGAATGCCTACCTACGTTTAAAAATATACTGAGATGCAGTACAGTGTTTTCTATTCTTTAAATCATTTTGGTCTTAGGTTACCATATTTATTAGACTTCAATTATATCTGACAAGAATATATGATTCCTTCACCATCCCTTACCACACTATAATCTCAGGACTCAAACCATAATTATTCTCATAATTCACATGCAACAAGCTGGTTTTTTTACAGTTTCTTAAAATATCCAAAACCTTTTTTTAAAAATATAGTGAAACATTCCATGAGCCAGAGCTCATCTTATGGCCCAAAAGCTTAAACAGTTCAACTGACTCTCTGCCAACTCCCGTTCTTCTATTCCTGGCACCATCTGCAGTGTTAGTTGCAAAACTACTCACAAGTTAACCACAGGAATGGCAGGCGCAAGCAATAAACTACAATGACTTTTAAGATAATGTGGTTTTGCCACGTACTACAAGACACAATTGTCTGGTCAAGTTACTTAGACACCAAATTCTTTTTTCAAGTACAGTAGTGTAAATCTGGAGTAACTCCATTGAAATGGGAAATGCATGGAGTTACTCCAGATTTACACCAGTGTAACAGAATGGAATTATAACCTAACAATTTTGCAAGAAATAAAAATAATTCCATCTCTCCCTCAAAACCTAGCCCCCCCCAGAATAAAATTATAACTTTTTACTTCAAATATATCAATGCTCTAAAAGTAATAAGCAGATAGTATACTAATCAATGCAGTAATGTATATGCTGAAATAATCAGGGATTCAATATAAATTACAGACCTTTACAAAAGCAGATTGCTTATCAGCAGACCCATTAGCGTACTTCTGAAGGAAGATTAAAAATTCTCATGGCCAATCCTATAAGATCAAGAAACAAAAGTTAAAAACAATGACCTCCAGAAGAGAAAAAAAAAATCATTGTTTCTTCAGGAACTAAATGCTAAAAAGCTGACTCTAGCATTGGTGTAGAGGTTATTAAATATCTTAAACTATGGAAGCAGCAAGATCATTACAATTATTTAAATATTGGAAAGTCCAAGCTCAGAGGGGTTTATTTACTATAATTCAGAAAAAGAAGAATGCAAAATAACGTTAAATTATTTTAAAAAACACTATTGAAAACAGTTTTGATAAAACTGCAATGGATTTATTGCAACTGGATTGTAAACGATAAGAATGCTGCACCAATTGATATTCTCTTTGAAATGTCTATAATACAGACCTTAAAGTGCATTTTCAAATATATAGCATATCAAAGCAGCAGACATTTATTTCTAGCCATGGCACTTCCAGGCTTTTAGTTCAATGAAACCAGAAATAGTCTACATGTGCTACATGATAAAGGATGTAGTGATGGGTCCTGCCCTACATCAGTAAACAATTTTTTTCTTTTAACTGACAAAGAATTTCAGTGATAAACAAATGCCTAAGCCTTTTATGAATTCTTCAACACAATCATGGAAAACCTGCCTTTTCATATTTCCAGTGTATGCTATTCAGAGTCAAAATACAAATTCTATTTCCCAAGATGCATCAGTTGCTATGTTTTCCATTATAGCAACTATGATACACAAGGGTAAATCTAATACACTATAGCTTTCAGCTACAATCCCCCTGGAATCCATACCCACTGTTGTAAGGATAATTATCTGGGTATCCCCGAGGCCAATTCTTACAATTTTCATATAAAAATCACCTCTTGCATAAGACATGAAATTTAAAATCCTCTCCACAGATATCACTGAGTCACTGCATTACCTCTGGGAAAGATATAAATTATGCATTCTTTGATTCTCTTTAAAATTTTAGATGCACAGGGGACAAAGAAGCATCTCAATGGTACTAAAAATATAAGGCATTCAAGAAAGAAACAATAACTTGTTTGGTATTAACTGCTACAGTGCTCCAAGGCTCCCTGCCTGGTCAAGAAAAGCACATAAAGCACTGAAACATAACAGCAGGCTTGCATGCTAATGGCTGCTAGTGACAAGGACTCATTGAATGTCACTGCTTCACATACTGCGTACTGTTCATTTTTCTTATCTGTGTGACCTCTCCTTTGAAATGACTGATGAAACTCATGAGAATTAGCATCTCTGCGTCTGGGCATTTGCCACCAAGAAGGCATTCAGTAACATCTATACTAAAACATAAAAACAGAAAACAAAACAAGAAACAGCCTACATGAGCATTGTGAAGGTTCCTTTATCTATATTATAAAAGGACTGCTTTGTGAAGCTTCATCACTGAGTTAGCTTTTACCTTGATGCCCTTTAAAAGTATTAGTTTGTCACAATACATGCATTCATATTTCAGATTTGGCTAACATTTTCATAATTGGTGTGAATAAAAAAGGAATAGCTGTTGCTGCAAGAAAAAAGAAATGTCTCTGTTCTAATGCCCTGCTGCTTTAATGACCTATTTCACACTAGCATCTGTTCTGTTCTGATGAACCACTCCAGACGAAAGCTGGCAAAATAACACTGCAAGTATGTTATCCAGACATCCACTGAGTGCTGCAGATGCTTCGTTCCATGGTTCACATTTAACATGTGCCTGATTAATTTTTCTTTATTATTTCAACTACTTGGCTTATAGAATTTCCTATAAGTTCTGAAAATGTAGGATTTGCTTCACAGACAGAAGGATGGCATCCTAAGAAACTGCCTTGGCACTATCAGATTCATTAATATGTCAAGCATAACAAGCGTCAAGTCATGTGTGTTTGAATTGCCAAAAGTTGCCAGTTAATTACGAATTCCAGAGGAATGTAAACTTCAGTAACACATTGTATTTATAATATTTGCCTGCAGAATAAATACAACATTCATTTCAATTTTGAAATTACAGATATTTGCAGATACTCGGATGCTGAAGAATGGATCACTATGACCAAAAATGTTATGCCCAGACTCTGCCTCAAGCCTTTGACCTAATGAGGTTACTGACAGGGATATGAATGATTTGAACAGAAAATGAAATACAAAAGTAGTTTTATCTTGCAGTGCAATATTTCTTCTGTCACTTAACCAATTTTTTTCCTCTCAAAATTACAGGGTACACTACAAATCTTCAAGGCTAGCGGCAGCTACGACAGCCTAAGTGCTATTTAAAAACATAATAATTTATGAGTTGTGTTGGTGGAAAAAGCAGAGGTCACATGGGAGAGTCCTCAGAGAGGTGACAATGAGAAAGGTTACAAAGATGTCTGAATGAGACAAAACAGGTGTAAATCCACTGACTACAACAGTGTTTCTCCAGAGTTATGTCACCATAATTGAAAGTAGAACATGACCCAATCAATCGCTGGCAAGAAATCAAGCATGTTATGAAACACAATTTTCTATCTAAATCCAAGAGGAAGTTCTGTCATATGCTTCAAATAAATTTTTCACCCCACTTGACCACCAATATTCAGTGTATCAAACTGCGTGAAACCTGGAGGCAAGCGCATAGGTTGCAGGAGGGAAGTGTTTGGAGGAGGAACCAGGAAGTGAGTCTGTATGTACATAGCTTGAATGGTAGCTGAAGTTGCAGCATCTCTTTAAATAGTTATTTTAATAAATATCTAGCTTAGTTTTAGAAACATGTTTTCCTCATGTTATTACCCAACATTTGGTGCATGAAACCTATTGTATGTTGATTTGTACTAGGAAAAAAAGTAGGAAATTAGTAAGAGTTAACAGGAATCCTCAGGGAGGACATCCTTTTAAATAAACGGTACATATGCATATCTTCTAGTTTTTCTGTCTACTCATTTCCAGTTTGCCGGCCGTTTTTACACTGTTGTTATGAGAAGACTTTTGCCTACAGGTACTTAGCTGTAAGAGGCTACGACCTGGGCTCAATCTGACTTCTTGTTGAACAGGATTCTGAAGCCAAGCATATGCCACAGAGAAAGGCTTGTACTTGGCCCTGCAAACTTAACCCATTGATGGTACCTATTTTTCTTGTTCATGAAGAGAGAGAGAAGTAATCCTTTAGAGAGCCAGGGCCTACATCATTTAGGGCTCAGATGAATGAAAACAGGACATGAATTGCATTCATTATTGGACTGGGAGATAATGCATCGAGCAAAGCTCCAGAGGGAAACGTTCCTATTAACCTGTGGTACTTAGGCCTGGTCTACACTAGAAAATTAGGTTGGTTTAACTTCATTGGTCGGGGTGTGAAAAATCCAGATGCTTGAGTGGCACAGTTAAGCCAACCTAAGTCCAAGTGTAGACAGAGCTAGGTTGACGGAAGAATTCTTTCATCAATAGTCACGTAGCTACTGCTTCTCAGCAGAGACAGATGTAAGAATCCCTCCAATCCGTGTAGGTAGCATCTGCGCTGAAGTACTATAGTGGTGTAGCTGTGCCGTTGTAGTGTTTTAAGTATTGACGAGCCCTCAGTAGATAAGCTGCTCTGCATTAGATCAATTGAAGCTTCTTCATGGGCTCCACTTTCATTACCAGGTATAGTGTATTGTATTCCTTCCAGGTTCAAGTAGTGCATGTGCAGATCACAGTGACAGGGTCCATACCCAACAGGTATGTAGCCTCCTGTCCAGCCTGAGATGGAAAAAGGTGTTTCTGGTTCTTTGGAAATGCAGAAACAGCAAAGACATCAGAAGAATTCTGAGACTTCACACCATCATAAAATAAGAGCGCATAGGCCTTCACTGGAAGGAGGGGTCATTATTGAAACCGAGTTATTATGCTGGCTGGCTCTGCATGTGCGATACATCCACAGACAAGCCCTAAAAGGAAGGTGCTTCCTGTCCAAGGGAATTGAAAATGTTTTTGGAGTCAGCGGCAGCAGGAGGGGAGCTGACTCTGTCCACCCTTCCAGTAATAAATACATATCTGTTGTTACTGAGCTCATGCCAATGTCATCACTCTAGGGACTCTGCCTGCTTGCACTAACCCTCCATGGAGGAGACTACAAGATCACGCAACATTATTCTTCCAAACACTTCCTTTGCACCTTCACCAACTTGCTTCAGTTTAACAAGCTATTCTTTATCCAGGAGTCAGTCTTATGGAGACTTTATGAAACCTCGGTATTATTAGGATCCTAAAACCTTCACTGTTTGATTTCAGATTCAACCCTGCCATGCCATCCTGGCCTTTGGGAACCCATTGGAAGTTCTTATCACTAGTTTCAAAGAAAATGTCAGGTAAAAAAAAAAAAAACATCAAAAAGATTTTAGAGCTATATTTTCAAAGGGGCCTTCTAGGGTACATATACACAGCAATTAAACACATGTGGCTGGCCCCAGTGAGCTAACTTGGGCTCACAGTGCTTGGGCTGTGCTGTAAAATTGCTGTGTAGAAGGGCTCAGGCAGGAGCCCAAGCTCTTGGACCCTGTGCTGTGAGATCCCAGAGTCTGGGTTCCAGCCCGAGCGCAAACATCTTGAGCCCCACGAGCCCAAGTCAGCTGACCCGAGCCAGTCACAGCTGTGCCTCAGGTATTTTATTCCAGTGTAGACATGTGGCTAATGGCTTCCTTTTGTGCAAGTATAATTTTGTCTATACAAATCATGTACATGCACAGTTTTTGTGCAACCACATACAAAACATTTCTGTATTTTACTCATGTTCAATTTGTGCAAGCACTCATTTTTGTGCATGTGCAGTCTATCATTTGTGTGCACAAAAAACAGGCCTAAAAAATTTTGCACACAAGTTACTGCACACTAGGGTTACCATTCGTCCGGATTCCCCCAGACATGTCCGGTTTTTAGAGTTAAAAATAGCGTC
>NW_020664369.1:2862600-2865268 GCF_002925995.2 Terrapene triunguis | reverse complement strand
AAAAAGCAGGCAGTGTAGATATACCTTTGGAGCCATGAGCTAATAACCCTCAAAAACTGCATGCACAAGTGATTTATATACACAATGGCTATATTACCACAAATGGAAGCCACTGTGAAAATTTGACCTAAAGGCTTCTTGTAGTCTGTTCTAAGTATATTTAACAGGTAGTTATCCAGAGTGTGAGGCCTCTTTGTACCTCTGAAAAGCTGTGTTGGCAAGGAATTAGAACCACGAGGCATTTTCAAAGACAGTGCTAGCCCACAAGTGCAGCATCACATAACTAGTTTGTCATCTTACAAAAACTATCAAACATGGTGACATTTCTCGGAAATGCATAGCTTATATTTTTACACATTATCATCAATTATAAGTTCATCTTTAGACTTATTTAGCTTATAATGATTCTCAATACAGAAAATACTATAAAAATTAGAAAATTAGTTTACAGATATACAAATATCTTTCATACAGGAAGCAAATGGCTGAGCTAAGCAGAAGCATAATAAAAATTCCTTATACAAACATTTGAAGAGTCCCTTAAAAATAGGCATACAGGAAACACCTGATTGTATCTCTCTCTCTCACACACACACACTCACACACACACACAGATAAAGAAATACAAAGATAGTCACAGGTCATTTCAGGAATTGCATTGAAATTAATGCAGTTTCTATGGATGAAAAGAGGTATGGCCAACACTAATTGGGAAAAATGCAAAAATGCAAGCAAATCAATGTCACTGTTCAGATGTGTTTGTTAAAACCACTGGTTACTCTCCACTGATGGTAACTTGCCATATGTTCTATACTTCAGGAGATGGCATGAAAAAGTCTACAGTAAATCCTGCCTACGTCTACAGTGCAGAGCCCTGTTGGCAGTTTGAGTGTAAGCCAAACTCAGGCTTAAGCCTACACTCCCAGATGTCCCAGTTACTTCAGCTGTAAAGCACCCCCACACTTGAGCAAGAGGTTTTTGTGTGTGGACAGAATTTGGGTTGGGGACAGCACTTGAGTCAGAACCTAAGTTAACTTTGCAGTGAACAGTAGGCAGGAGCTTCTCTCAGAAGAAAAAAGTTGGTTTTAAGTTACAGCCTTTAAAACTACTTTACTTACACCCAGATTGTAAGAAGATTTAAGGCTAACATGACAAACAGTTTCTAAATTTACACTCTCGGTTCTGAGGACAGTTACTCATTGGTACAAATAATAGACTGTGTGTGTAAAAGCCTCATCCAACAAACCCTTACACATACAAATAGCCCCATTAACTTCAATACAACTACTTGCATTGAGTAGCAGCTGCTTGCAACAGTCAGGTCTGCAGGACTGAGCCTGGACTATTTGATCAGTGGGCGTGAGTTTCCACCCATTAATTCAATACCTAGAAATATACATTCTATTATTCACAACTAAAAGTGACTGGGCACAGAAAAAGAAAAACATGGGTAATTGTAGATACAGATTTGTAGGTCCACGTGAGGAACCCATTAAAAAACTTTTCTACGTCTTTTTTTTTTCCTCTTTTCCCCACCAAACTGCTGAGGGAAATTCTTCTTGACAAAGGCCCAGAAGGGGCCAAAAACATTGGTTATTTGTTCTCTTTTGCTCTGTGCAAATGGAACAAAATATAGTTAATGCATTATGCATTGAGTAAGCACATTTTTATCTAGCCCTTTTTGTTTTTTTGCATCTTGGGAACTTTATTTTTTTCTGTCTAATAATAAAACTGAAATATTAGTGCAGAATATCACCCAGTGTAGAGTATGTGGGATTTCCATAAAGCTCCTTTGCATTTTCAGTAAATTGGGCTCCCAAGGTCTCGTTTCCATTCCTGTCCATTATCAATCACTAAACTATTCTCAGCAATCTGGTCTGTCTTAATGCTGGAACTGGCCAGTTATTATTAGTCATTTTGTTTCCTATCAAGATTAATTGTTGTTTAACTAATGTGAATAAGGCAGACTTCCCCAGTAATTAGGTGCAGATGCTACACCGTGAGTAGTCAGTGCAAATAGTTTTATATGAGGAGGATTATTGTTAGTATAGTGTCTAAAGTGGGTAGGTGCTTCACATAAACAAAAGACAGTCTTCATGCCCCAAGGAGTTTACAAGCTAATTTCAGAAGTGATGCAGCAAAAGAGAACAATAAACAGTAGGGGAGAGAAAAGGGGAAGGGAGGACAAGGATTGTAATGAGATTACATGGTTAATTAGGTTCATTCTATACACATCTTGATACTACTACTATTTTATTTTTTTCGTTTAGCGGTAGCATGTGTTCCAGAGGGAGCAGAAGCAGGGCCGGCTCTAGGGTTTTTGCCGCCCAAGGCAAAAACAATTTTGGCCGCCCCCCCGCGCCCGCCCGCCTCAACTCCGCCCCGCCCCTTCCCCAAATCCCCAGCCCTGCCTCCTCCCCCCCAGGCTCTCAAGCCTGGGGGGGAGGGGGAGCAGTGGCGCGCGAAACAGCTGTTTCGCGCGCCGCGGCCGCTCGGGATCGCCCCCTCCCTCCCAGGTTTAAAAGCCTGGGAGGGAAGGGGGAGACTCCGAGTGGCTGCGGCGCGGGCGCCGCTTCTCCTCCTCCCTCCCAGGGTCTCAAGTCTGGGTGGGAGGGAGGGAAGGGGAGCAGCGGCGCGCGAAACGGCCGCTCGGGATCTCCCCCGCCCA
>NW_020664369.1:2772104-2862500 GCF_002925995.2 Terrapene triunguis | reverse complement strand
CTGGGAGGGAGGGAGGGGGAGCAGCGGCGCACGAAACAGCTGTTTCGCGCGCCGCGGCCGCTCGGGATCTCCCCCTCCCTCCCAGGCAGCAGCAGCGGAGATGAGCTAGGGCGGCCGAGGCACATTTTTAGGGGCGGCATTCTGGCGTCAGCCATGCCGCCCCTAAAAATGTGCCGCCCCAAGCACCAGCTTGTTTGGCTGGTGCCTAGAGCCGGCCCTGAGCAGAAGAAGGGAAGGAAGTGGATGGGAACAAATTTAATAGGGTAGAGCATGCAAGGTGGGAATGACAGTGGGCAGTGAAGAGTGTGGATATGAATGATCGAAGACCAAGTTTAGACCAGTATCAATAGAGCTAGCATGAGTTAGAGGAAGAAGAGAGGTAAAGGTGAGATGAAGATTTATGAAAGCTGGAGAAAAGGATGAGGACTAAGAAGATTTCCTAGTATTATATGTAAGGGGACTGTTGCCCCCTTACTAACATTCAGTGGGGGTGTTTTGGTTGGCTAGCTCCCAGCACTAAAAGGGGACGCGTCGATGGGAAATTAGGAGCCTGAGACTGACAGTCCCCAGGAACAATGGGGAGAGGCCAATGCTCCAGATCAGCCTGATTGACAGGGCGGGCAGGCTAATCAGGGAGTCAGGAGGCCAGAGGGGTCCCGTCCTCCGTGTGAACTGGAATGGCCTGAGTCAGACAGAGTGGGGCCGAGCTAAGGAGAGAGCAGGGGCCCGAGCTAAGGAGAGAGCAGGGGCCCGAGCTAAGTTGCTGGAAGCAGAGCTGCAGCCCCAAAAGCCAGAGCACAGCCCAGAGAGAGCAGACCTGCCCTGGGAGGAGAGCTGCAGCAACCAGAGCCAGGGGGGCCAGACAAGCAGCCCAGGGAGCTGAAGGCAGAGCAGCAGCAGCAGCCGCCGTGCTGAGGCAGAGTGGAGGTGGAGCTGCGGCTGGAGCAGTCCGGAGCGGGGTGCGGTGAGCAGCTGGGGAGAGGAGGGGGACCCTGGGCAGCAGGCCCAGCGCAGGGAGACACCTCAGCCAAGAGGCTCTGCAGGCCAGACTTGGAGGGGGATCGTAACCCTGTCAGGGCGGGGGCAACGCTGGGGAAAAAGGGTCCTGCCACCTAGAGCCTGAAAGTGTGTGGCCACCGCCAGAGCAAGTGTCCAACCCCCAGCGTCTCCGCAGCACAGCCAGGGCCTGAGAAGAAGGCCTGGGACCTACAAGAAACAGACTGTGAACTGCCCTGACGTTCCAAAGACACTGTTTGTAGTGTTCCCTGCCACAGAGCGGGGTAATGTGTTTTCCTTTAAATTAATTGTTAATGAAACAACTTTTATTTGCTTTAAATTGTATGAAATAATGAGTGGGTCAGGAAGGTGCCCAGTGCAAAAAGAGTACCCCGAAGTGGAAACACCCTAGCCCCTGTCCTGGGTAACCACAGCAGTGTTGGGGGTTCAGACCCCCAAAAATCCTGGGCCCAGCCTTGTCGAAATTTACAAGGACTCTGCCAGACAGAAAAGTAAAGGGGAAGTCCTCAAGGGCAGGAAGGCCTCTGGGTAAAAAAAGTGGAAGCGAAAACTCAAATCCTTTCGCTAGCCCACTTCACCGGGGTAGTGCAGAAGCCAGGAAAGTTCCCCACAATAGCGGAACCATTCCCCCACTTACATATAGAACCCCGCTAATCTCTGGGAGGGTATTGTTACATTTGGAAATTAAATAAACCCACCACATAAATGCCAGCATTTCCCACAAGTTGGCATCAGCCCAGGCATGGAGTGATCCTGTAGTGCACATAGGGCGGCTAACATGATCCTCCCCACTCCACTGCTTTCCCATTTTGATCATTCCTGATCCTGTTCCCTGACCTGCAACCCAGCAACAGACAGGAAGCAAATAGCATCACATTTTTTCATAGATTCATAGATTCTAGGACTGGAAGGGACCTCGAGAGGTCATCTCCTGCCCGCTTGGCAGGACCAAATACTGTCTAGACCATCCCTGATAGACATTTATCTAACCTACTCTTAAATATCTCCAGAGATGGAGATTCCACAACCTCCCTTACTAACATACTGGTAAAGCAACTTGGAAACAGTGATTGGACAAGGTGGCAGCTAGCATGGGGAACAAGAGGATGATATTCAAACTCAGTCCTCCTTCCTGTGCATGCAGAGTGCTCCCACTGGACTGCAGGTAGCCAATGTGGGTTGGGGGGGATTGTTAGGCTTTTCTTTTGTTCTCTCTTTTAATCATATATTTGATATATTTGACTAGGACATTGTGTCTTTTCCCAACTATAGACACAGTTCACACTTTATATGAGGTCCAAACACACACCCCTTCTGGGGTTCAGCTCAGTTAAGAAGCAGGTAGGGAACAACAAAGGTAACAGTGATAAGTTCAACCCTTCACCCCAGGCACTGACATTCCTAAGGTTCCTCCCTCAGAACTGTCCAGCCCACAACCTAGATTCTTTCTCTCCAGAAAGCCACACATCTCTCCCTTACAGGACCGTCTCCAGGCGCCAGCACAGGAAGCAGGTGCTTGGGGCGGCCAATGGAAAGGGGCAGCATGTACGGGTCTTTGGCGGCGGGTCCCTCAGTCCCTCTCGGAGGGAAGGACCAGCCACCGAATTGCCGCTGAAGAATGAAGCGGCGTGGTAGAACTGCCGCCGAAGTGCCGCCAATCGCGGTTTTATTTATTTAATTATTTATTTTCTTCACCGCTTGGGGCAGCATAAAAGCTGGGGCCTCAAAACCCTATTCTAACATTTTAGGAACAAAGCTGTAACAGATTTTCTATAAAATGTGACAATCCCCCCTACCCCTCGCCACCCCAAAAGGGGAATGGGTGGTATAGTTTAAAGGTTTCATTGGCATTAACTTTTTAATCATACCCATTGTACCTCTTAATGTCCTCTACATTCCACCATTTGTGAGTAATGTAGCCATCCTAAATTTATGCCAACAACCCTTTAAAATACATTATTTCACCTTGGATTCTCTCTCTCTCTTGCTCATATAATTAAGACACATGACCTGTTTCTGTTAACTGTTCTTTGTGACTGAGTTGGTGACTCATACCGCTGGAACTCAGATTTTGCAGCCACCATAAGTTGGTTATTCTTGTGGGAACTCAGACTGAATTATACCAGTAGGAATATAAGAACAGCCATATTGGGTCAGACCAAAGTATCCACATCTACCCCAGTATCCTCTCTTTTGACAGTGGCCAATGCCAGGTGCCCCAGGGAGAATGAACAGAAGAGGTAATCATCAAGTGATCCATTCCCCGTCACCCATTTCCAGCTTCTGGCAAACAGAGGCTAGGGACACCACCCCTGCCCATCCTGGCTAATAGCCATTGATGGACCTATCCTCCATGAATTTATCTAGTTCTTTTTGAACGCTGTTATAATCTTGGCCTTCACAACATCCTCTGGCAAAGAGTTCCACAGGTTGACTGTGCATTGTGTGAAGAAATACCTCCTTTTGTTTGTTTTAAACCTTCTGCCTATTAATTTCATTTGGGCACCCCTAGTTCTTGTGTTATTAGAAGGAGTAAATAACACTTCCTTATTTACTTTCTTCACACCAGTGATGATTTTATAGACCTCAATCATATCCCACCTTACTCGTCTCTTTTCCAAGCTGAAAAGTCCCAGTCTTATTAATCTCTCCTCATACGGAAGCCGTTCCATACCCCTAATCATTTTTGTTGCTCTTTTCTGAACCTTTTCCAATTCCAATATATCTTTTTTGAGATGGGGCGACCACATCTGCACACAATATTCAAGATGTGGGCCTACCATGGATTTATAAAGAGGCAAAATGATATTTTCTGTCTTATTATCTATCCCTTTCTTAATGATTCCCAACATTCTGTTCGCTTTTTTGACTGCCACTGCACATTGAGTGGATGTTTTCAGAGAACTACTCACAATGACTCCAAGATTTGGTGGGAGGGATAGCTCAGTGGTTTGAGCATTGGCCTGCTAAACCTAGGGTTATAAGTTCAATCCTTGAGGGGGCCACTTAGGGATCTGAGGCAAAATCAGTACTTGGTCCTGCTAGTGAAGGCAGGGGACTGGAGTCAATGCCCTTTCAAGGTCCCTTCCAGTTCTAGGAGATAGGATATCTCCATTAATTTTATTTTTTTTTTTTTAATTTAAATTTAAAGATCTCTTTCTTGAGTGGTAACAGATAATTTAGACCCCATCATTTTATATGTATAGTTGGGATTATATTTTCCAATGTGCATTACTTTGCATTTATCAACACTGAATTTCATCTGCCATTTTGTTGCCCTGTCACCCAGTTTTGAGAGATCCTTTTCTAGCTCTTCACAGTCTGCTTGGGACTTAACTATCTTGAGTAGTTTTGTATCATCTGCAAATTTTGCTACCTTACTGTTTACCCCTTTTTCCAGATCATTTATGAATAAGTTGAATAGGACTGGTCCCAGTACAGACCCCTGGGGGACACCACTATTTACCTCTCTCCATTCTGAAAACTGACCATTTATTCCTACCCTTTGTTTCCTATCTTTTAACCAGTTACCAATACATGAGAGGATCTTCCTTCTTATCCCATGACAGCTTACTGTGCTTAAGAGCCTTTGGTGAGGGATCTTGTCAAAGGTTTTCTGAAAATCTAAGTACATTATATCCACTGGATTCCCTCTTGTCCACATGCTTGTTGACCCCCTCAAAGAATTCTAGTAGATTAGTGAGGCATGATTTCCCTTTACAAAAACCATGTTGACTGTTCCCCAACAAATTATGCTCCTATATGTGTCTGACAATTTTGTTCTTTACTATAGTTTCAACCAGTTTGCCCAGTACTGAAGTCAGGCTTACCGGTCTGTAGTTGCCGGGATCACCTCTGGAGCCCTTTAGCTATCCTCCAGTCATTCAGTACAGAAGCTGATTTAAATGATAGGTTACAGACTACAGTTAGTAGTACTGCAATTTCACATTTGAGTTCCTTCAGAACTCTTGGGTGAATACCATCTGGTCCTGGTGATTTATTACTGTTTAGTTTATCAATTTGTTCCCAAACCTCCTCTAATGACACCTCAATCTGGGACAGTTCCTCAGATTTGTCACCTACAAAGAATGGCTCAGGTTTGGGAATCTCCCTCACATCCTCAGCCATGAAGACCAATGCAAAGAATTTAGTTTCTCTGCAATGGCCTTATCATCCTTGAGTGCTCCTTTAGCATCTCGATCGTCCAGTGACCCCACTGGTTGTTTAGCAGGCTTCCTACTTCTGATGTACTTAAAAATGTTTTTGCTATTACTTTTTGAGTCTTTGGCTAGCTGTTCTTCAAATTCTTTTATGGCCTTCCTAATTATATTTTTACACTTCATTTGCCAGAGTTTATGCTCCTTTCTATTTTCCTCACTAGGATTTAACTTCCACTTTTTAAAGGATGCCTTTTTGCCTCTCACTGCTTCTTTTACTTTGTTGTTTAGCCACGGTAGCACTTTTTGGTTCTCGTACTATGTTTTTTAATTTGGGGTATACATTTAAATTGAGTCTCTATTATGGTGTCTTTAACAAGTTTCCAGGCTTGCAAGGATTTCACTTTTGGCACTGTACCTTTTAACTTCTGTTTAACTAACCTCCTCATTTTTGTGTTGTTCCCCTTTCTGAAATTAAATGCTACAGTGTTGGGCTGCTGTGGTGTTTTCCCCTCCACAGTGATGTTAAATTTAATTATATTATGGTCACTATTACCAAGCGGTCCAGGTATATTCACCTCTTGGACCAGATCCTGTGCTCCACTTAGGACTAAATCAAGAATTGCCTCTTCTCTTGTGGGTTCCAGAACTAGCTTCTCCAAGAAGCAGTCATTTAAGGTGTCAAGAAACTTAATCTCTGCATCCCATCCTGAGGTGATATATACCCAGTCAATATGGGGATAGTTAAAATCCCACATTATTATTGAGTTATTAATTTTAATAGTCTCTCTAATCTGAGCATTCACAGTCACTATCACCATCCTGGTCAGGTGATCGGTAATATATCCCTACTGCTATATTCTTATTATTCAAGCATGGAATTACTATCTACAGAGATTCTATCATACAGTTTGGTTCATTTAAGATTTTTACTTCATTAGATTCTTCGCTTTCTTTCACATATAGTGCCACTCCCCCACTAACAAGACCTGTTCTGTCCTTCCGATATATTTTGTACCCTGATATTACTGTGTCCCATTGATTATCCTCATTCCACCAAGTTTCTGTGATGCCTATTATTTCAATATCTTCATTTAATACGAGGCACTCTAGTTCACCCATCTTATTATTTAGACTTCTAGCATTGGTATATAAGCACTTTAAAAACGTCACTTTTTAGCTGTCTGCCATTACATGATGTAACTGAATGGAACTTTTTTTCATTTGAAAAGTGGTTCACTCCCATAGGATAGGCACAGATTTTCAAAGCTGTTGTAAGTCTAAACAAATTTCTATAAAAATAATGTAATAGTTATTTGAATTATTTTTAAAAGAATAAGGAAACTTACAACAGTTTTAAGTGTTATTTCCTGCGTCTCGGCTTGGATCACCAGCTGGTCAAGGCAGCAAATCATTATTTGATTTTTAAGTATTTTTTTTATTATATTGAAAACATGTATGGAGACAAATTCTGGATTGGCCAGGAAGTGGGCACACATTAACACCGCAAAAGAAACATTATTCTTCATTTGGATTGTGGCTGGCGCCAGCCCCAAGCAATGCCGCCACAATAAAAAAAACTGCATGTAGCAAGAGCACAAGAGGTCATATCATGAGTTGTGCAGATTAACATCCATGTGCTATATCTCCTGATCCTTAGACACTGCTCTGAGATCTTTTCTGAGGCACCATTTTTTCACCACCCACAGTGGTTCCATGAAGCCATCTAACTATGAGTTTGGGAGAATCAGAATCATGTCAGTCACTTTTATCCTGCATCCCCACTTTGGTCTTAACTGTTCTCACACACCTCCATGAGTAAATGCCAGCCAAAATTTTACCCTTTAATTAAAAAAAAAATAAATTCACTAACCTTGGTAATTAGATGAGCTGATTAGAATATCATTAGTATTCACCTTCAGTTTCCCCATTAAACAATATACCATGGACTAAAAACAGTATCAAAGTTTGTACTGCACACAGTTTATGGAATGCAGTGTTGATCCCAGGCAGCAGCAGAGCAGGGGGCATCTCCATCCCCTGATCATTCCACATTCAGAATCATGGCAGGTAGGCAGGCAGGCAGTTCCTGGGTGGCTGGTAGGTAGATTAAATTAGATATATTTCAGGTGTTTTTACCGTAATTCACAGACCATCAGTTATTTTAACAGAGTGAGTGTAATTAAAATTTCATTGTGGCTGTATGTACATGTCTTCAAGCCAAGTAAAACCCAACTTAAATATAACTTACTGTATAATCATCTCATTAAAGTAGATTTAAATAGGGTCTGCAAAATGAAAATAAGTCTCAACCAAATATAGAATCCTCTTAAAATTTGAGTTTTATGCTTGGTTGGAGAATAAAATAAGACAGTTGCCACACGCTTTTGTCACATTAGCCCTACAAGTGAGCCCAACCAATTGTGTATCTCATAACAGTTTAGTAATATGTAATGCTTTAGTCATACCAACAGCAGCTGAAGGGAACTGCCTTGTCAACCACTCACAAACATACATAGATGTGCTTCCTTTCTTTACTGAGATCATGCTTATGCCACAACTCTGGGGACTCTGCCTGTTTGTGATAAACCACCGAGAAATAGACCATGAGGTTGTATAATAGTATTATATGAGAACCAGATATTTTCTAATATCCTTCCTTCAGGATGCTGTTCTTGCTTGTCAGGAAATTCCTGAAAGTAGAATTCTTTAAATCCTATGCACAAGCATACTATAGCGCCCCCTATTGGGAAGCTAGTTATTGTAACATCATTTTTGGCACATATTTGAGATAGCAAAATTAAACATGATCATAACCAGCTTACATACTTCAACATACATTCTGTTAAACCCCCCATAAAGCCTATGTCATCATATATAAAACTTAACACCAACTTTTTTTTAATTAAATAACTCAACTTGCTTGACAACTAGGGTATTTTCCTCTGTATTTGGGAGGGTTCTTTCAAGCCTCAGTATTGTACAAAGCTTTATGTAAACCTTTGCTGGCCATTTGGTGTTGGAGCGAGCACAAGCCTGTGATGACAGGAGACACTATCTTGCCCATGGGTTTTTCTGGTTGTGTGGTGTTTTGATAGTCTTTTCCAGTATCTATTGGTTGCTTATAGGCCTGTGGTCCTTCCATCTCCTACTGATCAAGACTTGACAGAGTGCATATTTCACCATCCTCCACAGCTGTGTTTTTGTCTTGTGTTCATAGTGGGTGAATATATTTGCAGTTTTGGTGAAATATATGCCCATCCACTGCTATGTTACATGAGTGATGGTTTATCTGTTCAACACACATAGTTTGCTTTGAAGTACATGATTGATCCTGAGGAAACAATTTAATCCTGACAAGGTCCCTGGGTTGTAGTTCTAAAAGGTCTTAACTTTTCAGTCATAATAGGCTTTGGCCTCTGAGTCTCTCTTCTTTTTTGCCTGTTACTCCTTCCACTGCTGATTGTAATAGAGCTAGGGCTATAGGGATCAGGGAAAGTTTACATCTTGACATCAAGTTTGTACCCAGCTGCTATTAAAGCCTTCTACCTGAAATTTCAGCCTGTATACCTTTCCACAGTATTCTGCTTGTAATTTACTTTATCCTAGTGTTAATACAATTGTGCCATCATATCATTTTAATTTAGCTTTGCTTGGTTGCAATTTCATTTTCTTCTCCTGCATAATACTGATGAAGTCTTTGTAGCCTAGCACATTCACTGATGCCCCAGTGTCTGTTTGGAATTCAATTTCCTGTTTGTTTGTGTGCTGATGCCTTGTCTTTGCATCTGGGGCTAGTACAAGCTTTTCAAACCATTTACTTTTTCTGTTTTGCACTGCATTAATGTCATATGTGCAAAATCTCATCCTCTGAATCACTACTTGCTTCCTCAATACGGTGCCATTTTTGTTTTCTTTGTTTTTCTTGTCTGCAATTTTTAGGCATAATGATGTGTCTTGTCACAATTATTGCATATTGTTCAGCATTAGGCCAAAGGACCTGTTGTTAAGTAAAGGCCTATTGTTAACTGAACCAAACCCCTAGCAAGCTTTAAGAATAATTTGTAATAATAATGCAGAGTGATGAAACTAAGATGGTTGACCTTTATTGATAGTATTAAGAATGCAAAGTTGAGTCGCTAACTATAATAGCCTGTTTATCGAAGTGTTTTTAACCATAAAATGTACTAATCCCATTAGTATGGAAAATCTGGACATTGCTATATGTCAGGGTTTCTCAAACAGGGGTCACCGCTTGTGTAGGGAAAGCCAGTAAGTCCCTCGGCCCGCGCCGCTTCCAGCAGCTCCCATTAGCCCAGAGCAGCGATCCGCGGCCAGTGGGAGCCACGATCGGCCGGACCTGCGGACGGGGCAGGTAAACACACCGTCCCGGCCCACCAGGGGCTTTCCCTACACAAGCGGTGACCTGTTTGAGAAACCCTGCTATATGTGCTTGGAAATTTGCAACGTGTACCAAAGGGGACACGCGTAACTGTCACGTATAAAAAGAGGGAAGTTGTAAGTGATAAACAGCTAATTTGTAAGTAGTCTTGTTTGGGGAATTGATCTTGAAAACACTTGTATAATCAGCTGTAAGTTCTAGTTTCCACAAAGATTAGGTATTGTATGCAAATATTTTTGTGCACTATTTCAATGAAGATAAAGGTACTATTTTCTGCCTCATCAATTAATCACTCATACCTTGCCGCTTAAGGCGAAATCTGTATCCATAAAAAGGTATAAAGGGAACAATATGACCTCATCATGGTTTTCTCCAGAGCATGTATTGATCAGTTTTGCATTTAGTTTGTCTTCTATGCTTCATATTTGAGCATTTGCTTTTGCACAAATTTTGATGCATTTTTCATTGTTTTTTCATGCTCTCTCTGTGCTATTTCGTGAATTAGCTCTGTCTCTACTCCACGTATGCTCTGAATTTGGATGCGAGCTTGTTCAGTAACTATGCACATGTCTCTACCTCTAGGAAGAGTTAGTGAGCATTCTTATTCTAGCTCCTGAATCTTCCATCCATATTGCTAATTTTCACAAATTAGTCAATCTTAGGGTGACCAGATGAGAATTCCAAAATATTGGGACCACTGCAGGGGGAGCGCCCTTTCAATTGTTATGCTCACCCGTCCAAGTCTTCGGCGGCACTTCAGCGGCGGGTAATAAACCTTGCCGCCAAAGAAGGAAGTACCCTCCGCTGAAATGCCACCGAATACCGTCGGCGACTGAGGGACCTGCTGCCGAAGTGCTGGGTGAGTGTAACAATTGAAAAGGCGCTCCCCCTGCCGGTCACTGCCGCCTAAGCAACAATGGGGGGGGGAGGGGAAACGCCCGAAACAAAATATCGGGACAAATGGCATCCCAACCGTACTTCGGTCGGGACGCGGGGCAAACTGCTCGATATCAGGACAGTCCCGATTTTATCGGGACTTCTGGTCACCCTAGTCAATCTTTTAAGTTTTGGTAATTGCACAAGTTAGCCATTTTACACAGTTTGAAGATACTTTGGAAGCACTTCTAGGATTTTCAGTGGGTTCCACCAGTCTGCTGCTGACATATTCCAGATGCATTGGAATATGTGGTGGCCTTTGCCCATTATAGCTAATAGAGTATTTTGTTTTCCTCTTTATCCATCCCTGTTGCAATTTCATAATTTCCCCATTATGATCTAAAGAATGTCCAATTGCCTGAACATGCCCTTTTCACATTCATTTGCTTGGGAACAGGATTCTTGTACGTTGCTAGGATTACTGTTTTCTGTTTTTTTGTTTTTTCCAATATTCCTACATTCTGATTTCATGTATCTGCAGAAGCCGACTCATGGGTGACATCATGTTCAGTATTCAACCTTAAAGAGAGAGAGCACCAAGACAGCACAACATTCAGCTTTACTCCTTTCTCCATGTATACTGTCCTCTCTCATTAATCAGTTCCTTAGACTACTCTAAATTCCTAAACATAAACATACTTTAGTGTCCTCTGTTGGGATGCTATAACACAGAGGACCTGCAAGGGCCTACGCACCACCTAAATCTCACCTAAGCCCCATCTTTGGTCTTAAGTGGTGAATAGGCCATGTCAGGCATTTTGCCCTAGCGTGAATTTAGCCATGAATGCTACAAGCTGTGGAGTAATTTTGAATACTGTCAGGATATTACAGTGAACGAAAGACAATTATTTCCGTCTAGCCATTATGAAAAAGCAAACTCAAAGTTTACCATTTTCAGCATTGACAACCTCAAGAGATCAAAAAGCATGAGTCAGATCCCCAACAAATCATGAGATTGGCCCCACAAATCAAAAGATTTTAAAAACACCATTAAACCATGATTTTTAGTCTGTCTTCTGAGTTTTTAAACCCCCTCTACTCTTCCGGTTATGTGTGTGTGATAATTTTAGGTTGAAAAGTCAGTCTTCATTGCACACAAAAATGCATGCCATTGCCCAGCTGGAGACTTAGCCTTTCCTCACCCCTAAAATAGGGGAACTGCCATACATTTCCTACTACTGTCTTGACTCTCAGCCAACCCCCATCCTCCATCTTGCTGCCCCCCAAGGCTTCTCCCCTTCCTTGGACCTCTTAGGGGAGATTTTGATAGCCCAGCAAAATGCTTAGGCCACTGCCAGTATTGGAATATTGATTATTATGCTTATTGCCAAAAGCAGCTGTAAGGCCTTTGCAGTAGCCTTAGCATAAGTAGGCAGGCCAGAAGGGGAGGGGGAGTGACCACGAGAATTGAGCATGAGCCTGCACCATCCTGTATTGCTTCTTTCAAACTGCTGAAGTATGTGGCTTTGGAAAGACAGGAAGTCTATCTATATTTGACTTCTGGTGTGTGTGTCGGGGCCCCTGAGAGTGTAGAGGGCTCCAAAAACACATCTACATAACTAACATCTTGAAACTTCTTAAACAGCTTGCTCACTGGTTATTGGTGGCTGACAAGCTATGAGACATTTTGAGCATAAAAAGGGAAAGAGGTCTGAGTGATTTGGATTTGACCCTCCGGACATCTCTTGGAATCCCCAGCGACAGGCAGAGGGCTGGCCACCTGAACCTTGTCATTCAACACTCAAGACCTCTCCAGATTGTGGGTAACTATAGATTTGGGGACCTCTAAGTTTTTGCATATCTGTATGTGCTGGAGATCTAATAAAATAGATCTAAAATAAAATTTTGGATAAAATCATTTTGGGTTTGTGCCAATTTTTAATTGGACGGATGGGCCGTGTCCCCACTGATTTATTTCCTGACACCGCCTCGCAAACAGTAAAGTTACCAAGAGCTTTGGATTGAGAAAACACCAGGTAACAGACCCAGCAACACTGCCTCCCCAGCTTCTCCTCTCCCTTGCCTAGCGGTATACCTTGCAGGGCTTGTCCTCTGCCCAGATCCCAAGTAGAGGAGAAGTTCCAAGGCAGTGGAAGGCAGGAAGTGATGCTGCTAGGCCCAGGGTCCCCCATTGCCTCAGGACCCTCTCAACAATATACTTTGAAGGAAGCAGAGCTCAGTGGCAGGTCAGGTTTGTGTCCTCAGCCCTGAGGTTCTCACAAAGAGCTCTGTCCAGCCCTCCTCCGCAGGAGCAGAGGAACTTTCCACATCATCACAGGAGCTCCTTCGACAGGTGCTTCCTTTGGCTGCCTGGAGGGGACTCTCCACCACCACTGCCACCTGGCTGAGGGAGCTGCCATCCCATCCCATCCCATCACTATCCTCTGCATACCCCCAGTCTCCTTCCTCCTCCCCAAGTCACCCTGTACCCCCTAAATTTAACGGTTAACCCCAGTGTCCTACCACCCTTCACTCTCCTTATCTCAGCTCTCTTCTGAGTGCCTCATAGTCCTTGTGTCAGCATCTAGACCCCGAACCCTAGAGTGGCAGCCATTTTGCCTGCAGACATAACTTCAATCCCATTGAAAAACAGCAGGAGGCAGCAGCCAACTTTATTAAGGGCAGCCTCGCTTCCACATGCAGTTTCACTGTAGGGCAATGGCGGCCATCTTGCTGGCTTCAACCTCATTGCCCTACAATGAACTAAACTACATACTTAGGAAAGGACAAATTATAGCAATAATTGATACTTAAAAAAAATTAAAATACAGTTTTTAGATCATTTGAAGTAATGCCATAAACAAGAGTTAAACTTTACAACATCTGCAATATGAGGACTTGAAATTTATTTCTTCAAGTTTCTCACATCTTCTATTCCATTGGAATTCTCCTTAAGTAAACCATAACTCCCCCCATCCAAGGGTGTGATAATGAATGACTTGAGAGAGAAGGAACATGGATAGTCAGGCTCTGTAGCACTGCAGTGATTCACAAGGGGAATTTTATGTCTGCCACTAAACAGATGTCAGGAGAAAAACTGGGCACACCCTCTCCAGATGAGTCCTGACATGCCATCTTGCTGCTAACAAAATATGTTTCCATTAAAATCAGATGTAGATTTCTCACATAAATTGTATGGTGCCACAGTAAAATTTGAACAAGGTATTTCCCTTAATTATTGTGGACAGAAATGGAAAAGGCTTGCTAGATAGAAGAGGCCTAATCCATCCCCTCCCAAGGAAGGATTGTTCCCTACAGAATTTTTCCAGCAGTACTAGCATATAAAGGGACATTTTTCACAACTGTCTGTTACAATTAATACAACCCCTTCATGGCAAATCAGAGAAGAAATATCTATTGTACTGTAACTCTCAACTGTCTTTAGGAAACATACTTCTCCTAACACATTGTGCTTTTCTTTAAAAACTTGTACAAATTGTTTTTACAGTTGTTCACAGAAGTTCTTATGGATATAAACTAAATCACTTTTATTTAGGGGCTGTTGGAAAGATGTGATGAATTCAGCACTTTTGAGGAAAATGGAGCTATACTAATCTGTACAATATTCCCGTACCAATCTGTATCATATACTACATTGGATTTATACCAGTCTGTATCAATAGAAGGGAAGATATGAGGAACAAAGGGAAATGCATTTAAAGTCCTAATAGAGCCAATTTTTCTGCTGGTGTAAATGGGATAAGCTCCACTGATGTCAATGGTCTTTCACACACTTATACCACCAATCAATTTGACACATAATTTTGATTCTAAATAGCTGAAACATGATTATTATGCTGGTTGGTAGTAGTGGTCTTATAATTTCAGGATAACATGTCTGGTTTAGTATATTATCAGTTATTATAATATCAGAATTTAACACACTGTAAGGTAAACCTCTCCTGCACCCCAAGCCCCTCATCCCAGGCCCCACCCCAGAGCCCACATCCTCAGCCGGGGCCCGTACCTCCTCCCTCACTCCAACTCCCTGCCCGAGCCCTGAGCCCACTCCTGCACCCTGAACCCCTGATTTCAGGCCCACACCCCCAGCTGGAGCCCTCATCCCCTCCCACACTCCACCCCCTGCTCCAGCCCAGTGAAAGTGAGTGAGGGTGGGGGAGAGCGAGTGATGGAAGAAGTCGGGATGGATAGAGTGGGGGATGGGGCCTCAGAGAAGGGGTGGGGCCTCGTAAAAGGGGCGTGGCCTCGGGGGCGGGACAAGGATGTCGGTTTTGTGCGATTAGAAAGTTGGCAACCCTACCTGTCAACCCACTGACAGAAATACCTGTGCTTATGCTATAGCTAATCATCAGTGTCTCTCAACATCCCTACTTCAGAACAGGGATTTAAAAGAGATATTTAAATTGCTTTTAAATCCCAAATTAATTCTGAAGAAAAACTTCTACTCACATTGCATCATTTAGAAAATCTTGAGTCTTAAATAAAACCAACTTACTTCTTGCTTTAGTGCATCAGCACCACAAACTTTTGAGTCTAACAAGATTGTACTGGACTAATTAAAAAGGACTGCTTCTTTTTCACTAGTTCTCTTAAGGGCAAATTCATATTCCAGCAGATAAAGGCAACTGTCATAAAAAGCTATAACATTTTCTTGCAATAAGCATTGAATTACACCTTTGCCTAATACATGATACAAATATCCAGAAAATTGTGATCAACTTTTACTTCATGTAATACATCTGGCTTCATAATCTGCTAGCTAGGTCTTTGATGTTCTGAAAAACACCAGTAACGGTCATAATTAAATCCTCAAGTTATTCAGCTGCATTGCTCAACTAATATTCCACACAATACCAGCAGAATGAAAGCCTGCTAATTCACAGGCTGCTAGTGTAATTGGATTAAAATTTCTAGTAATTATTACTTTTGAAGGGAATTACTGCTCAAAGTTTTGTACCTTGTGGGTGCCACCACTACCCTTTTCCTTCCTGCCAGTGCAAATAACCCAGATGTACAAGTGTGAAGCTTGCTTTCTCTTTCTCTCTCAAAAAAAACTGCATCCACATTATAGATTGATTAAATTCTTCACAGTAATTCATTTAGATAGAGAGAAACCATAAAGCAATATTGAGAAACATATTTACTAGGGATCTACTTCTGTGTGCATGCACAAATGCACGTTTGGTTGTTGTTGGGTTTTGTTTTTCTTTTAGACTAGCACAAATGACTTTGGTGTTATTTTTTCCATGACCTCGAAGGGTGTTCCTCTGGCGTTATTAAGTCAGCACATTTGTGTGCTGACACCGGAAGCCATGTGTTCTCAAAAGCCACGGCTTCACATCTGCTGTTTTTCATTTTTGTGGTTTCCATTCCCAGGGCTACTTATTGGCTCTGGAGCATCTTACCCCAAAAAGAGAGATATTCATGTGGAAATGCATTTAAATTTAGCTCTAACTCTAACATTGGGATAGTTCTTTGAGATCCTCATATGAAAAGCATTACAGATGGACAAAGTATTATTAGAAAAGATTGAGTTTTTTTAAAAATGACATTATGCTGAAGTTTAGAGTATACTTTTCATAAATATCCTGGCTATTACTGCTTGTTATGTAATTACTGCCCAAGAGTGTGCCAGGCACTCTACTTCTATGAAATAAGTTGGTCCTTCCCCTAACAGCTTACAGTCCAAATAAACAATACAGACACACAAATGTGTGGGAGAAATAATCAACATGAAATTAAAAACATTTGGAAGAAAGAAAAAGTATATATATTACATCACTGCCCATTTATATCTTTGGGTCATGCTAATACAGTACATACCACATACTATACCATCATCTTGATGATTTTCAAGCGCTTTACTGTCACAACAATTGACACAGAATGTCTCAAATTGTCCTATTCCCCATATCATTTCTGAGGAAATACCAGAATCCTTTCTTTTTCTATCCATAACCATCGGATAAGCTGTGCTTAAAATGCACAATCACAGTCACAGCACACACTGGAGTAAATCACTGGAAAAGCCTGTCTCACCCTTGTGTTTTTTTATTTTACTCCCAGGTCAGGCCATCTGATTGAAGCCTCCCCAACATCTGCATTGTTTCAACCAGACCCAGCTATGGAATGCGTGTCTTTGCCGTTTAATACAGTGGGTATTTCAAACTTATTTATTTTTAAATGCTTTACTGAAGTCCCTTACAAGGTAACATGAAGTTTGCTGAACAACCGTTAAGAATTAACAATGGCACAGCTAGAGGACTGCACCAAACTCCAGTCTAATTTATATGCCCATACTTGGTAATGTTACAGGTGGAAACTATAAATGATCATTATTCCATCTAAGTTAAGTGAGGGAAAGGGCTTATCAAAATGTGGCTTCTCATTTTGCCCGTGTTAACCGGGTAGCTAGCTGCCCACAACTGTTCCCATTTAGCTAAACAAACGTGTAATTACACCTATAATATTTGTACACCTACACAAATTTGAAACTGGACTGAAGCCAAGCTGAGTTTCTGGTCCAGCAAGTCTTCACTGCTGCATATTTTCTTGGGGGGCTTTTATTTCCTGGCAGGAGAAGAGAAAAGTAGCCGCAGCATGCCTTAAGACAGCATCCGACTGGTTTTTACAGCTTTTACTCTGGGCATTCTCTCCACTGTGCTGATTGTTCCAACTCCCTCCCGCCCCTTTCCTCACAGTCATTTTCACTTCAACCTCACTCCATCTGCTCTCCACGCTTCCTTTCTTCCCCCACTTTTCCCTTACCTCCCCCCCAGGGTCCTCTCTGCCTTCTTTTGTCTCTCTGTTTAGGTAATCTCCACTCTAAATATAAAAAAAAAATTGTGGCACTAAGTCGACATTTGCAAACCATCCCATTTTTCAGTCTGCTCACGTTATATCCTTTCCCCCCAAACACTTTGTCTGTCTTGTCTATTTAGACTGTAAGCACATCAGGCAGGAACTGTCTCTTATTCTATGTGGTCCCAATCTTGGTCTGCATCCATAGATACTACCATAATGCACATAAATAATAATATCAGCAAGACCAGTGCGATGCAGTCCAATCCAAATACAAGAAAAGGAAAGTAAATGTTTTCAGATTCTTCAACAATGCTGCAATAGAGAGGTCATTTTCAGTTCTAAAAAAATAAAAGTCCAAAGGAAAAATGTGCCTAATACACAAAACTGGGCCAAATTCTGCCCTCAGATACAATTCCCACTAAGATCAGTGGAGTCCTAGCATATGCATGAGGGCATAATTTAGCTCAAATTTTAACACTACATAATACTCTACAAGGGAAAATCTAATGATGACTAATTAGTATACTTTGCCTGATGTGCTCCTCCCAGAGGAAAACCCAAAGCAGGGGGGGAAATAACTACTGAAAATGCCACAAGATTATTTGTTCTACATCCTCTCCATGGAGTGACACTAGGGGCTTTCACAAGGGGCTACCTGAAGACCTCACTGATCTAGAGGCTCTACAATATAAACAGATAAAAAAAAAAGATACAATAGAACCTCTGAGTTATGAACATCTCAGGAATGGAGGTTGTTCATAACTCTGAAATGTTCGTATCTCTGAACAAACCATTATGGTTTTCTTTCAAAAGGTTACAACTGAACATTGACTTAATACCGCTTTGAAACTTTACTACACAGAAGAAAAATGCTGCTTTTAACCATCTTACTTTAAATAAAACAAGCACAGAAACAGTTTCCTTACCTTGTCAAATCTTTTTTTTTAAACTACCCCCCCCTTTTTTTTTGTAGTTTACATTTAACACAATACTGTGCTATATTTGCTCTTTTTTTTTTCTTTTTTCTTTTTTCTGGCTCTGCTGCTGCCTGATTGTGTACTTCTGGTTCCAAATGAGGTGAGTGGTTGACTGGTCAGTTCGTAACTCTGAGATTTTACTGTGACACCTGGGGTAGGGCTGCCCCTGTACGCTGACTTCATGTATTCTCTAACTCATGGTAGCAAGGATCCAGGAGCTATGTTATTGGTGAAGTTTACTGGTTTATTCTTGTATGTTTTTGGAGCAGTTCCTTAGACACTGGGCATGGCTACTGCATACTCTATTACACATTTCCTTTACTTTTTCCTAGAAAATGTATTTATCATTACCCACAGAAGGGAAATCTTGACTCCAGGCTCCTGCTTGGTTCTTTCAGAAAACCACTGTAAGAGGTTACAAGAACAACATGCCTTTCTGAAACATCCCTGAGGAGTCTCCTCCATTAGAGTTTGAATTCTCTTACATCCCAGTCATAGCATCCCAAAGTACTGATAAATTATTGGACTTTGTTCCAAACCTGTGATTCCTCCCGTCCCTCAACCCCACCCCCAATCTCTCTTCAATTCTCCTATGCAACAGAAAACAATATTTTCATATACATTTCCCTTTTGGACTGAAGCCTGGCCTCTTCTTTTTGGCATATGAAAAATAGAGAAGTTGCCTTTTGAGCCACTGCAAGACTACGTGCCAAAACACTAACAGCCCAGGGTGTTGAGGTAGCAGCTTTTCAAACAATGTAAGTTACATTAGCAGGAACAGACCATTGAGGTAATTCTCTAGAGTGATGTTATGAAGTCAAAGTGTTCTCAGCTCTTATGTACTGTTTAAAGATTTTTGAGGGCGGTGGGGAGGGTGTTAATGAATTTTATACTCTCTATACTAGGCTCTGTAGGATTACAAACAGCAGCAGATACCGAGACACTTCTGTTTTCATTCAACATCAAAATGTAGGGTCCCTTAATGTAAATGATTACATCCCTGCTTTTATAAATCCTGTTAACCTCAGTGGGAATGAATATCTGTTTAATATTTCCCTAGACCCAAGTTTCAAATATATACACAGCTACATGTCTGGCCAAGTGTCTCCATACTGTTAGGACACACCAAAGTATTTTCCCCGCAATTTCTTTACCTGTGTAGTCCATATTTTTTACAATATTTGCAGAACAATGTTACAAGCACCTAGGTTATTATACAAAGGACTTTTCATGTTTTCTAAAATAGTCTCATCACCATACAATATGGTTTAACAATGAGTCACCATTGAATTTCCAAAGCAAGCAAGTCTCCAGCAGTATGAAGCTTGGCTCAGTGTCTTAGAGGCTCAACCTCTGGGACTGTAATCATCTGCTCTCTCTCTTAAGCTGGAATAATGTTATATGTCATTCTAGCTCAATAATATATTTTGACCATCAGAATGCAGACCTTTTAAACACTTTTATAAACATTTTAACGTGATTTTCATATTGATTTTTTTATTACACTGATCCACATTCACAACGCCTTATTGCCCCAGATTTTGTAAGGGCGGATCTTACTCTGAAACCTGGCTCACTTTGTATAACTGATTGAAAAAAGATGAGATGAGTTTGGGGAGGAATTTCAGTGAGACTCATAAGTACTGTTACATGCAGCACTAGTTCAAAAGAAAATGGGGCCTGGATCCAAACCAGCCAATGGGCACCCAAACAAAAGAAAGCTCCCCTTTTCCAACCCAAAGAGTGCTCATTGCACTCCTGTCTCCATGCTGTGCCAGTGATACTCCTGATCCCTAGTTCTAAAGACTCCAGTGGCCTCTTCTGATGCCCTCCCACACTCCTTTTGAACCCAGGCTTTCTGGTTCCCAGGGGCCTCCCAGGAGCTGGATCCTGCTTTAATCCACCTGTGCTCACTCTCTTAGAAGTATCTAGGGTGACCAGATGTCCTGATTTTATAGGGACAGTCCAGATATTTGGGGCTTTGTCTTATATAGGTGCCTGTTACCCCCTGCCCCCATCCCGATTTTTCACCCTTGCTATCTGGTCACCTTAGAAGTATCATCAGTGTTAATACAGCAATTGACATATGTGGAAGATCCGTCTACTGTCAGAAACGGCAAGCAAAATGATAGAGACTTAATATTATACAAAGCTGAGTATGAGACCTGGATCAATTTTCTTGTAATCAAATAATTGGTATTCAGAAACATTTTCTGGGCAACAATTATTCCAAAGAGTGAGCCAAAAACCTAGAATAAATTGAATGTACACAATCATTGGAACCATTTTATATTAGTGTCCACTATATTATAAATAATTTATTTAGCTATATGTGTATTTTCTTTACTACTCACACCATAGAAAAATAATATTACACTCTGGAATAAAATAAAAGCACTTATTGAAAAGAAACTTCTTCTGCAGCTTGCCAAACAGCTACCAGCCTTTCCAGCAGCAGAGGCAACATACAGTAGGGTTGCTATACAAACTAATCAGTGGGACTCTGAGAATTGCTTTGTCGTTTCCAAATATACAATGATTATTCTGAATTGATTGTGTTTTGCATGAGGATGCTTTGAAGGGAAGCAGGTGGCCAATATGACAGCAAAGACAGGATCGCCATTAGAAGGAGGTCAGGACAAGGGCAGGCTGCTGATCACAGAGCATTTCATTTCCTCGTGACCATTTTAGAAAAAAGACTTAACACACAGAGACAGGAAAGATAGAATAATGTTGTGGTCACAACAAAGCTACTGAAATTTTATGTTCCAAAATTTTCTGTTCTTAGTAACAGAATAGCTATCTAGCCAGGATAGATTTCTATGTTTCCCTGATGATTTCCTTGTAATAAAGTTTCAGATAAAGCAGTGGCATGCTAGAAAGGTCACTCAGAGCTGTGACAATTTGGGGAATCTGCATGTACAAGTTGGAAATGCTGGATGATGCTATGAAGTTGTTCTAATGTTATTGCTATATTTTTGAATACCTCTATGTCTATGTGGATTCCACCCTTGCTATCAAACACCAGACCACGTACAGCGGTGGGTCCTCAGAATTCAACAAATGTCCATTTTTTTCCTACCAAATCCCCAAATGCAGAACAAAGCCAAGAAGGTGTTGTTGATGCTAGCCTTTAGAAACCACAGAGACTGGCTGTGTCAGAGAGGAGACTCACAGACCTAGTCAAGAAATTTTGGGCAAGAGAGGAGACGAGACGAGATGGCAATGCTTTTGTAGCAGGGTGAGCAGATTAGCTGCAGAACCAACCAAGATCAGTAAAAGCAAGCAGATTTGGGGAGAGATGGGCGGTGCTCCAAGGCTGAGAAAATAAGCCATGTGCTGTATCAGAAGGATCAAGGACATCCCCAGCGGACTCTGATCCTAGCCCAAAGAGTGCACCAGAGTACTGAGACAGGGAAATGCACATAAGGCTTATTATATTTGTCTAGATCTGTGTATTTTTTGTGCTATTAGTAAAGAGCAATGGTGATTTAGAATCCTGTGCAAAGTTTGACTGTGTGATATGTTACACCTATCTCTTGCCCTCAAAGAGTTAACCTGAGGATCCCAAACATTACACAGCTGGAGTTCTGGGTGAGGGTGTGCTCAAGCTATGGAGGAACCTGAGGAGTCGAGGGGCTGGGCAGTTGGATGCGGAGGTCTCAACTTTCAGGAGGGGTACTAGGCAGAAAATCTGCATCTCAAAAGTGTGCCTAGAGATCGGAAACCAGGGGCAGCGCCTGGACTCTGTTCAGACACCCAAGATTTAAAGCACATGAGGGATTCAGCATTTAGATCTCTACAGAGTAGTCTGGTGATGTCCGAGAGGGGGCACTTGACTAGATCTGTTACAGGGACCTTGCAGGAAATTCAAGGGGAACAGCAAAGAGCGGGTTGAGGAGATTTCCCTGTCACTGATGGACTCTGATCACTTTCAAGATGCTATTACAAACTACACCTACTGGAGATGACTCACCCTTAAGGCTCATCACAATATTCTGAAGAGCAATTTCTTCATGTGTGCAATGGACCAGATTCCAACCAATGTCACATGGTTTCCCAAAAGATGATGCCCCCAGGCTTCACAAAAATGCCTTTGCCTCCTTCATTCCCATTTCAAACTATCCAGGTTGAACATTATCGGCATGCTCAGAATATTTTTTTCAGGAAGAATGTATTGTAACAGATTGCCAGTGCTGGCTCAGTGAGTGAGCGAGTGTATCATGGAACAAACCCTAACAGCTCCTAAACAGCATGGTTCCTCCCATAGGGGAAGGTCCCCAGGCTCAGGAAGTAATGCAGAAAGGAAGTTGGGGTATCAGCCACACCAGTGGCAGGAGATGAGCTCTTCCAGCAATAGACACGGGTTGTTCTTTTGTTTAATTAACTGGTGACTGCTGTAATTTTTCTGGAGAACGTGCCCATTTGTGCTAACCACCAATAAAAAGACAGCAAGGTCACAGAACAATATAAACATTTCCAGTGAAGTGTATTTAACAGAAGTTTGTTTGCCAAGTAGAACTACCTTTGTTCTTATGATCCAGAGAAAATCCCTTTTATTTAAATTTGAAAATATATTGATAGTTTCCCCATTCCCTCCCTTCTGTAAGCTAATGCACCCCAGGCACACCAGGTTTTTTTAGAGACTAAGAAAGTTCTGGGGAGAGCACCTTGTTAAACGATTGGCTGTACATCACTGACATGGATACTAATGTCCCGGAGATACTTTTTATCAAAAGCAATGTGGGGAAGTTCACATTTCCAAAACCATTTTGTCAGGCACCTCTTACAAACAGAATATTTTCTTTTGGGCAGATCATCACAAACCTAATAATTTAAGAACTCTGTGAGGCAGTACTACTGTTACTTCTGTTTCATTAGAGTGAGAAGCAAAAAATAAGATGTACCAAAACTCTAGCTCAGAGCATCGAACTTGAGAAGGGCTCAGTTCCTGAAAGGTGTTGAGTGCCCTCAACTTCCACTGATTTTAATGGGAGTTGAGGGTGTTTTTGCCTTTGTAGGATCATGCTCTAAAAAGGAGTTCATTTAAGGAGCATGGAGCGGTCCATTGGCACCTACTGTAAGGATCTTACAGAACCATGCAGGATTGTGCCCTAAGGGGAAAAAGAAAAATCACACTTCAGAGAATACTTTATAATAATACTAAATTTACAAATAATAATTGTAATCATCATTATCAGTATAATTATCCCCATTTTACAGATATGGAAACTGGGACACACACACACACACACACATGTGACTTGTAGAAGGGCACTAGGTGACTCAGTAGCAGAGTAAGGAAGAGAACCCAGAACTTCTGATTTCTGTGTTGTAGTCACTAGACTATGCTCCCTCCAGCTTAAAAACGACAGAGTAATTCTTTTGGAGAGTTCACTCATGGTTATCCTTTATGCTGATAATCATATCACAATACATAGGAAAGGAAGAGATAAGAAATAATTGAGTATAGAATCATCCCACATGAAAAAGCTGGCCTGTCAGATCAAAGTTGATGTACAGGAATTTCACTTTCCTGTATTTTGAGGACCATAACCTTGTATTATATAGTAAGTTTTAGCAAGCAAATGGCAATAACTGTAATAAGTACAGTATGTTGACCAGTAATGGTATAAGTGTTCCTAATTATTTTATCTTAGACACAAATATTCTAATACTATTAATTTTTGTTTTGTATACTTTCCATTTTTCAAACTGATTGCTGTTATTTGTTTTGTTTTCTGAGCTGCATACTCCTGTCCTGCAAACCATGTATGCACCGAGGGGAAAAAGACCAATGAATCTCAAAATAAGTCATTAAAATGGAAAATACAAGTTCTGCATACTTTGTGTTAAACAGAGAGAAATTGTTGTTGTCTGATGCAAAATAAAACAGGCCCTTGAACTTTAAAGTCAGTGACAAAAGAAATTAAGAAATGACTTGAGTACTAAAGAGTTATTGTTGAGTTAGTCATTTTTCAGATGGATTAAGAAAGCATATGCAATATTACCCTTAATTAGTTAGGAAAAGTATGAAAAGAAGAAGAATTTGCATGCTATTTAGATTCAACAGATGGTTGGCTACACTGTTGATATCTAATGTGGCACACTCATGACAGTGAAAGGAGAGGACCTGTACACCCTTTGAAATTAATACAGTTAGAAAAAGAAAAGGTAAACACTACAGTCCTTTATCTAGTCAGTGACGTCTAACCTATACTAGATGGCCCCTTGGATGCTTAATTTTCCTTTTTATCGCCAGTTATAGAAGCTCTGCTGGAAAAGGCATCAAGTTAACTTTTTTGAGTCTATCTACTCAATTGATTCAGCTAAGGATTTAATGCCAAAAAGGAAATAGTAGGTAAGCATGAAAGCCAAAGTAATATATCACTGCTATCATTTCAACAGATAAGCATTTCTTTGTTTGAACAAATACACATTATAGTACATGAAGCCAAAAATGTTTGTTTTTTTTTTTAACAGCACATCTTCTGTGGGACTTCCGTGTAACCAGACTTCAGAAAACACTCAGTTATAAAGGTTTAGGTGCACATAGTGTAGTATTAAATTTGCTACAACTGACAAATGGATAAATAAGTGTGTGTTCAACATAATTTTCAAGCTGTACTTTAAACACAGAAGTACAATTCACGTTCATATTTCTTCAGTAACTCAGAAATGTGAGGAGACACCTTTAAAATATTAAATTTCTCTCTATATAAAAGAGTGAAACAATTCAACTGGAAATTATTTCACTTGTAAACTAAACAATATGATTTTTTCTGAACTCCCAGCCCCATTAACTCTATGTTGGCTCTGAGGGCTGGTCTACACTGGGGGGCGGGAATCGATCCAAGATACACAACTTCAGCTACGCGAATAGCGTAGCTGAAGTCGAAGTATCTTGGATCGAATTACCTGGGGTCCACATGGCGCAGGATTGACGGCTGTGGCTCCCCCGTCGACTGCGCTACCGCCGCTCGCTCTGGTGGAGTTCCGGAGTCAACGGTGAGCGCGTTCGGGGATCGATATATCGCGTCTTAACGAGACACGATATATCGATCCCGGATAAATCGATTGCTACCCGCCGATACGGGTAGTCAAGTTGAGTTCCTTCCATCTTTTGCATCATTTTGCATCATTGCCGGTAATGAGAATTCCTCAGGTCCACAGCAATACCTCTGAAACCCCACGGTCTTGGCGTTGTGCTCTCAGAGGTACCTGTGTAACCCTTTTGCTCTTTAATAGTATTATAGGATTAGTTGATTGCAATTTAGTAAACAATCCTGTTGGTGATGCATAATAAACCAACAGCAGAAAGAAGATGGAGTAGAATCTTGTACCTCACTCCACATTAGCTTTGTTAGCTCAGCAGCGTTAACAGAAAGAAAGCAATAAAACCCCCAAGGAAAAAAAATTAAGATACAAGTGAACTGTAAAAATCAAGATTTCCCAGGTATATGGCTGCCAAGAACAACAAAACACAGGGAAGCTACTCATATGGTTCACAGACAGACGGTACAAATATAAAGAGAGACTGTTGTAAAATACACACCGAAGATTTACAAAAAGTGAATAAGTCAAAGCAGATGGCAATCTATAAAGTCTTAATATGGGCAAAGTTAGTGGAATATGTTTTTTTTCCACCCAGCTTCTTCTTCAGTAAGAATAATAAAAGGGAGCCATGTATGCATCATATTTTGACAATAATCTCAGTAGATCTGACTCCTGGATACACACAAGTGTCAGTTCTGCTAAGTAAGCAAGTCCAATTTTTACTTTTTCAATTAGAGCTGCTGTTGTGTGCAGTGTTGTAGCTGTGCTGGTCCGAAGACATTAGAGAGACAAGGTGGGTGAGGTAATATCTTTTATTGGACCAACTTCTGCTGGTGAGAGAGAAAAGCTTTGGAGCTTACACAGAGCTCTTCTTCCGGTCTTCTGCAGGTCTGAAGAAGAGCTCTGTGTAGCTGCAAAGACAGTTTATGCCTGTATCTAAATTTTTCTTGAACTATCTTGATTTATAAACGAGATTGCACAAACGTTTTCTAGTCAGTTAAGAAATGGATTTGCCTGATCACTTCATTTTTGTCTGTTCTCCTGCACCTGATGGTCATTCAAAGGTAATATTGGGTTTACTTAAGAGGGAGGGAAAGAGAAAAGGAACAAAGAAAAGGAAATTGCATAGGCTGAGAAGTCACCAGGGAAAGGAGAAAAACCAATAGAGAAGATCCAGGAGAGCTGATGAAGGGTAGGGAATTCTTTTTCAGGGAAGAGAAGGAATTTACAGAAGGAGCTGGAAAGGCTCCAGAACAGAACATGGTGCTACTGGAAAAGGAAAGAAATGTGTAATGGGAAGAGAGAAAGCTCCAGGATAGCTCAGGTCAAAGAAAGGAAGCCAGCCATAGATCACCCTTATTTTGCCTTTAAAATTCTTAACAGCTTCATGAATATTTATTAGCTTATTGGATCAAGATCAGCCAATATTCAAGTTTCACTGTTAGATACTAACCCAGAGGCTGGGGACTGTCATATGCTTGTTGTGTCGGTCACGCTGTCTGGTGTGGCTCATGACTATGAGTGTCAACCTCAGGGGCAGGGGTGCTGGGAACAATTTGTATAGTGAGGGTGCTGGGAGCCATTGAACCAAATTGTAAACCCTGTATATAATGGAAACCACTTCAAGCCAGGGGTGCGGCAGCACCCTTAGCACCCCTAGTTCCAGCACCTTTGCTCAGGGGAGACTGTCATGTACCAGGGCAGAGACCCCAAACTGGTTGTCTGTTCTATCACTAGATTTTACCAACCCAGTAACAAATGTGAACTCCTGAAGCACTATAATAGTCTTATTGTGGATTCACAGACAGTCCCTGTCAAGGCTGTATCCCCACTTTGAACTTTAGGGTTCAAATGTAGGGGCCTGCATGAAAACTTCTAAGCTTATCTACCAGCTTAGCTTTGGTCCGCTGCCACCATCACAAGAATTCCCTCCCTGGGAAGCCTTGAGAAACCTTTCACCAATTCCCTGGTGAACACAGATCCAAACCCCCTTGGATCTTAAAACAAGGAGAAATCAACCAGGTTCTTAAAAAGAAGGCTTTTAATTAAAGAAAAAGGTAAAAATCATCTCTGTAAAATCAGTATGGAAAATAACTTTACAGGGTAATCAAACTTAAAGAGCTCAGAGGACCCCCCTCTGTCTTAGGTTCAAAGTACAGCAAACAAAGATACACACTCTGGTAAAAAGGTACATTTACAAGTTGAGAAAACAAAGTAAATCTAAGACGCCTTGCTTGTCTTTTTACTTACAAGTTTGAAATAGGAGAGACTTGTTTAGAAAGATGGGGAGAACCTGGATTGATGTCTGGTCCCTCTCAGTCCCAAGAGCAAACCACCCCTTAAAACAAAGAGCACACACAAAAGCCTTTCCCCCCCCCAAGATTTGAAAGTATCTTGTCTCCTTATTGGTCCTTGGGGTCAGGTGTCAGCCAGGTTACCCGAGCCTCTTAACCCTTTACAGGTAAAAGGATTTGGAGTCTCTGTACACAGAGAGCTGTTACGCTTCCCTTTATAGTTATGACAGTCCCCTTGGGCACTCCAGTGTGTCTTGCCACCCAGGCAAGCTGGACTTATTGCTAGCTGGTTGCTATACACCAAAAATCACAAAATATTCAGGTTGCTCCCAGTCCTAAGAGACCATTTACCCCAGGTCAATTTGTACCTTAGATCTCTCACCAAAGACAATACTTGTAACCAGTCCTGTAATAAACTAACTAAAGATTTATTAACTAGGAAAAAGAAATGAGAAAGTTATTATAAGGTTAAAGCAGGCAAGCATACATAAACAAATGAGTTACAGTCTATGGTTTTAAAAGGTGACAGAGTTGTAGCAATATGTCAGCTCTGAATGTCCTTAGGGCTAACGTAGGTTGACCCAGGGGGATCTCTGCTTCTGTTCTGTAGCTCCAGCTCCATGAGAGTCCAAACAGCAGAAGAGAGATGAAAAATTTTCTTGACAGCTATCTTTGTTTCCTTCTTCCAGAATTCAAGTTGATGGGATGAACCCTTTCGCATGTAGCCTCTTCATGGGTGTGAAAGGGAAATCAAAGTCTTTGTATTGAGATGTCCCCCAATGGCCCATTTAGTTTTGATAGGCCTTTTTTGATGGTTAGGAGACAATCCCTCCTGACTGGGTTCTCAGTTTCAGAGTGAATATTTTTTACTGTCATAAAGCAAAAACTTAAATATTATCTTATAGTATTTGATAAAGAAATTATAATTGAGAGTCATCCATGCAGCAATTTACAAGCACTTCATGAAATCTAAACACATTGTTATGAGTCCAATACCCATTTTAACCATACTAACACAGGTGAGGTGGCAAAATTTGCAGATGATACAAAACTACTTGAGATAATTAAGTCCAAGGCAGACTGCGAAGAGCTACAAAAGGATTTCACAAAACTACATGACTGGGCAACAAAATGGAAGATTAAATTTAATGTTAATTAATTGCAAAGTAATGCACATTGGAAAACATAATCTCAACTATAGATATAAAATGATGGGGTCTAAATTAGCTGTTACTCCTTCTCATAACATAAGAACTAGGGGTCAACAAATGAAATTGATAGGCAGCGGGTTTAAAACAAACAAAAGGAAGTATTTCTTTACACAATGCACAGTCAACCTGTGGAACTCTTTGCCAGAGAATGTTGTGAAGGCCAAGACTATAACAGGGTTCAAAAAAGAACTAGATAAATTCATGGAGGATAAGTCCATCAATGGCTATTAGCCAGGATGGGCAGGGATGGTATCCCTGGCCTCTGTTTGCAGAAGCTGGGAATGGGCGACAGGGGATGGATCACTTGATGATTACCTGTTCATTCCCTCTGGGGCACCTGGCATTGGCCACTGTTGGAAGACAGGATACTGGGCTAAATAGACCTTTGGTCTGACCCAGTATGGCCGTTCTTACATTCTTATGTGAAACAGACTGGTTTCTAGCAATGAATCTGTCAGTGCGTGGCTAAGGCCTAAAACCTTGGCAAGAGCTGGCACCTGGTCAGCCAGTGTCACAGGGTGATTCACTGGCTACAGGTCTGACAAAATATTTCTGGCCTGATAATCCCCACTGCACCTTGGTAAAGTCAATGGGGAGACTGGTTTGGCTAAAAGAGTCACAGCCCTGCAAACCTGAACAGAAGCAGGCTAAGAATGACAGATGTTAGGTACACGGCTGGGCAACATCCACTAATAAAAGGAAGATGCTCTCCATTCACTTTTAATCCTTCTTTATTTCCTTCAGATTTTGATGAGGATAATGCAAATTAATGTCTGTAGAAAGTGATGCAAATAAGAGAGATACAAACTGTAATTTAAAAGGACAAACAGCGGTATGCCTAATGTCCATAGTATAAAAAAGGTACATAATCTATTTTGTCTATTGCTTGCTTTAATACAAAGAAATTTAGTTCCTACTGGGAGAATTTATTGCTGCAGGTTCCCTACCAATTTAGGACTGTAGTGTTTACCTTTCCCTGTGAGCAGGCAGAGAAACAATGGTATATTGTGTAAATACAGTGGGGACATGGATTAATTTCAAACCCATCACGTAATCTTATGAGATTTCCCACGAGATCTCCTAACAGGTTGCAGCACTGTGAGCCATTATTTCCATATTTATTGGAAATAACATCTGAGCTAAGGCAATGCACAATATTCCCAATGCAAGCTCTCATGATGAGAATGAAATTAACTCTTATTGCGGTAAGTGCTGAGGGTTTGTTGTTTTTTTGGTTTTTTTTAATCCTGAAACATTTACCCCAAATAACTACATATTCCCTTAAAGCTGTTGTGATACAGTATATTGTGTAACATTGTAATTTGGGGTTTTTTGTAAAGATGACTTTTGATCTGAAAATCCCCACTGAAATGACTGGGCTTGATTCTGATCTCTCTCATACTATAAAACTGGCGCAACTCCACTAATTTTAATTGAGTTATTCCAGATTTATGCTAGTGTGAGATCAGAACCAGATCCACTTTATGGTACTAATTGTGCAAAGACCTTTCAAGATGCAAATAGTGACACAATAAACCTTAATTAAAATGACTGTGTTCTACAGTGCTGTATGCTACAGAATGTACTTTAAAAAGCTTTATTATATATTCAATATTGCAGAACTCAGAGGCCCCATTGTACTAGCTACTGTACAAATACAAAGAAATACAGTGTCCCTGTGCAAAAGAGTTTACAAGCCTATTGCTGTATTATTTGGTGGAATGTGGGTCAGGAAATACACTGATACCCTCAGTTTCTTGCAGTTAAATTCATTGGGCCAGATCCTTAGCTGGTGAAATTTGGTGTAGCTCCACTGAAGTTGAAGAACTAGCCCCGACTATTTATTTGTTTAGTTACTTGCAAAGTGTCCCCAGTTCCAAGATACACACGGATACTTCTGTACTTAGATAACATGGGGATACTGGGTGCACCTTGGAAGCACCTAAAACTCTAGGTGTGTTATCATGTTTCATTAAAGCTCTGGGCCACGCTCCTACAAATGTTTCCCCTTCAATACTGATTCCTTTGTGAAAGTAGGCAGTTTCTCCTTCTTTAATCAACCTCCCGCTCTTACCTGATTCATCCACTGATGCCTCAACATGCTGCTTGTAGTACTGCAATTTGTCGTCAAGGAAACAATTGTTAGGTCATAAGCTACAGCTTGTGTCACTGAATGAATTGGGTAAGATGGTCAGGGCAATTATAAGAACAATCTTCACTTATTCACAAGTATGTTATTAGTTCTGTACTATGGGGAAAAATACAAAAAGTACACTGCAGTGGAATTTTGGTTTAAAAAGTTGCATTTTTTTTAAATGTTTGCCTGTGGGTGGCAGCGACTGGGGAAAATCCAATAAAATTGGTTTTAGAAGCCATATCAGAAGATCATACACATAGCTACTCTGCAAGATGAGATTGCTATGGCATCAGACCCACAGCTGCCAAAATTTTCATGGGAAGCTGAGGTACTGGCAGCCTTCTCCCTGAGGGCCTGCTGAGATTTGACTTGTCCACTTAATTAACCACTTAACCATACTGTCCAAAAAGGTTGAACATGCAGCTGTCTGCAAATAGCTTAACATTGCCCTGTAGGTTTTTTTTTTTAAACAGAGTATCCATTTTCCTGCCTGAAATAGCCTTAGGCCAGAAATCTCTTCAGCTAGACTGGTGCTCCATCGATCCCTGCTCATGTTACAGCTGTGTCTGTCTTGCAAGTCAAGGGGGATTCTTACCCAGGACTCGATAAAGCTTAAAAAAAAAAAAACTTGGAGGGCTAAAGTTAGCCACTATTTAACATCCCAGTCCATTCTTTTTGAAAGTAAAGATATACCCACATTATAATTGTAAAATAATCTGAGTTTTTACAAACCACTATCACTTGGCATATTAAAAACATTTCAATATTTTACAGTTTAAATGAATTTACTAATATAAATATTTTATTTTCATTATTGGCAGAGGCTACTGGCTGCACATAGTTAATATTGACTCCAAACCTAAAAAGAATAATCATATTAACACCCAAGCTCTTTTAATCTACATTTTTGTAAATGTTTTCCTAAGAGTTCATTCTTACATAATATAATAGACCCTCATTTGGAAACTCAGCCCTCAGCTTCAGTACAATAGTCTCTTTTTTGCCCCCAAACCTATTCAACTGTTGTTTAACACAATCAGTTTCTCCCAGGTCTCTTAGGGATTTAAGTTTAGAAAACAGGCTTGCAAAAATACAGTGGCTCTTTTATAGTCTTACTAATTAAATGTAATTAAATTAATGGTAACTGAAATTGAATGTATTAAAAAAATCCAAAAGCATTTTGCTTTACATGTATAAACACTAGAGTAATTATTTCCTTTTCGGGAAAATGCCAGGGTAATAATGGAGATGACAGTGAAGTTCTTCACAATGGGCCGATTTAGACTATCAGGATTCATTAGCATGTGTGTGACTAGTAAATAATTGCATTAATTTTAAGCCGAGTAACATATTTAGAAAACTGGAAAGAACCTTATTTTGTGAATTTAATCAACCTTTGCTCTTCCCCAGGTAGGTCAGAGCATATCTGCAATATTAAGCTGAAACTTATTCTTTACCATAGACCCATGATAAGAAACCAGTGATTTTCAAACTTTAGAACACTTTTGATGGTTTGTAAACAAAGAACACTTCAAAATAAATAAATGAAAACTTTCTGTTAATATAACGGTAATTATGGAGATAAGTAATCTTTCCATTATTGAAGTGGTAACCAGCATTACCTTGTAAGCCCACTTTTCATCCCTCTCTATTTCCAAGAATCAAAACGCTCGATTTCTCAAAACTCTATAGATAGAGAATTTCTCAAGAAAGTGGTTCCATTTTTAAATGTTTTTAATTGTCTAATTTTTCTTTGCCTCCCTCTATTGGCCTAATTAAATCACATGACAATAAACAAATCACATCATATTTACATTTTCAAATTTAGCTTCTGCAAGAGGCAGTTTTCGAGGGCAGAAAGAGTAAGCTGTTCAAAAAGTTGACATTAGCTATGGTTCGTCATCATCGAAGTGACTTACTGCCAGTGACCAATTTATGGCACCCTATGGTTAGTAGACTGTCTTCACACAAAACAATGTGTTACTTGTGTCCTATGTTAACCACAGTGACTAGAATAATATGGATCCAATCATAACATAATGAATTCAATATCAACATATATCACTGTGATACATTGGGGCCAGAATATATAAAGAGTACAAGATCAATATCTATATAGAAAGTATGTAGAGTATGAGTATGTATACTTACACTCTATTTTAAGAGACAGCCCCAAAATATCCCCAAATACACAGAGTGCAAAGGTGCAATAGAATTAGTAGACAATCACACTTGTTAAGCAATTACTTTGTATCAGTTCCTTGAATTGTCGTGTAAGAAGCCTTTCATTATCTATATTAAGTGTGTAAATATATTGCATTACATGCACCACCATGCATGCATGACACAGTAACTGTTTACAGAATGAGAGATTGTCACGAGAAACATTTATGATTGGTGAAGTTACATAATAATCCAATTACCTGGATTTTACTAGGTGATCTAAATTCACTTGCTCCATGATGGTACCGTACATTTACTATATGCACACCTTAATAATCAAGTTGCAGAAGTAGAAGGACTCTACTCATTTTCCTTTACTTTTCTTAGTTCAAAATGAAATCTGTGTTTGGTTTCACTAGAACTATAAATGGTAAGCAATATTAACCAAGACAATTTCTAAGTTCCTATTTAGTGCTCTAATTTGAAGTCTGACAGTTGTGTAATGCACTACTGACATCTTCAATTTATAGTATAGTAGGTTACTTGATAAAATACGGCGTATTTCACACTGTGACTCGCCCACAATTGTTCCTGTGAATCATAGGGAAGAATTGCTTTCAGACTTGAATTACTAAACCAAGTACTGCTGCTTGTAATCATCCACTCTAAACACACTTTCTAGCATTGCTAACAGAGACAAATATTTGCAAAACCTAACCCAAAAAGTACAGCATAAGATAAATAAAATTGTCAACAGGTAATATTTTTTGCACAACTTTGTTAAATATAGGGTACATCACAGCAGAAATATACTCTCTGATAGAAAATAAAGAACCGTTACCTATTTTAGAAAGCAAAGGGTAAATTACAAATCATGGGAAACCTGCAGAAACTGATGCTTTATCTAAACAAACTTTCAAAACTACTACTGCCCATTGACATTAACTAAAATACAGTATTGCCTCAATCCCCAGGTGCACCAGGAGCCTTGTTCAAAGCCCACTGAAGTGAAAGGGAGTTGTTTGGATCAGGACTCAAGGTAAGAGCTTGGTACATCTGGATGGGAGGGAACAAAGAAGCTGTTTTCAGCTTCTCTATTATTGGGCTGGCTGGGGTCTGTTTCAGCCCCTGTTGTAGACTGCAGCAGCCTCAAGTTTGTTCTAAACTATATCCAGTTGGATATGGCCCCAAGATCTCGTGCACAACCTACGGTTCTATGTTTTGGCCATCCCTCATTCTCCCCACCCCCAGGACCGCCTTACGCCAGAGGCCAAGAAGGGGCTGGAGATGGTGTAAGAATCAGCTACACAGATTTTACACATGCTACCGAGGAAGATCTGCCATTTTTCTGACCAGCATGCACCACTGGAGAATGCAAAATGGCCAGAGCAGGCCTCAGGATTCAGCCTTGTGACTACAGGTTAGACTCCACTCAGAAAACTTAGGACAGATTACAAAAAATTACAAGATAGCAAGTAGTCTCACTCAACTGAGGACATTAATATGCTCTTTGAAAAGTTGCCTAAACTCACACTTCATCTGATTCCCTGAGCCAACCAAATGTCAGTCCTAAGCTTGAATTTCCCGGCTTCTGTCAATTGGTCACAATTTAACACCAGTTTTGGGTTTAATATTTCAGATTTAGCTACAGTAAAAACATGCCTGTTACATTTCCAAGGTTACAAGAGTCAATTTTTCAACTCTTCTGTTGTTTTGCACAGGCTTTCACAGATGAAACACAGATTTCCCCCCTAAAAATGACCAGATTCTTCACTTAATAATTTTTAGCAATTTAACACTGCAAGTGCCCAGTAAGGCTGACAACACCCTTTCCTTTGTAACAAGTGCATCTATGAACAGACGAGGCATTTTCTGATCTATATTTGATTTAAACAAACAAGTGTTCCATGCATTAAACTTCAGTCTCTTGCTAGCTAATTTCAAAAAATAACAGACCAAGTACACCATCTTATGCCATCTAAGTCTTCTATGGCCAATCAGAAGGGAAGGCATCATCGCTCTGTACTCCCTTTCCAGCAAGTGGGGATATTTTTATTCCTGCTAGAACTCTGCCAATAGGAACCTTGAGGGAAACTGCTGAATTGGGGCATTCCCTGGCTAAACTGGCTATGCGCCTTTTCAAAAAGTCTGAGCTGTCAATTTAGAACTGCATTGGCTGATCACATCCACCCTCCCCATCAACTAGATTAGTTACAGCCACTCCCTGCCACCATAACCTGAACCCTTGCAAAAGAGTTTGCCATCAGGACACTCCACCAGGACTATGCTGACATAAACTGAGGTCAATTTGACACAATATCTTTTATTTTTTCTTTCATGTTCCTGACAAACTTATGTGCCATAAACACTAAAGTGCATCCCATTCACTTTTAAAGTACTTCAGACAAAGAGTCAAATGGGAATGCACTTTTACACAACCACTGTTAGTTTAAAAAAAAAATCATACAAATACATTTTTCCATTGGAGGTTACGTTTACAAATACTCGGTGCCTGGTAGATTGTCAAAGAATGTGTGCACATATGTAATCATTCCTTCCTGGAATCTTGGGCAAAATGACAGGATTCAGAGAATTTGGCTTCCCCATCAGTACTTGGCATCTCATACACTACAGCCTGAATACTGATGGCTTTATAGGCTTGCTATTTGTGAAGAATCACTTTGTCACTGGGTGGTGCCCAAACAGCTGTGTGCATGCAGTCAGTAGTTCCCAGGAGCAATGGAAAATTAACTAAGCCAAAGAAGTCATACATTGCTTAGTGCTTTACTTCTAGCACATTGTATCTCTGTAAAACTTAAAGCATAATTCTCAGTAACTGAGGATGCTGCACAGCACAGTAAGAAAAGGAGAGCAACTCACCTCACTCTGGGAAAGGGCATCAGTGGGTAGAAGGAAGACAGGAAAAGGCCATTTTGCCGACATTCTAGGATTGCAGGTCCACAGATGAACCATGGCTGCCTGTTCCCCTACTCACAACTGGAACTTCTAGGTCAGAGCTACTACTACTGCTCCAGGAGTTCTGCTACAGCCCCAGCACAGACACACAAGGCAAAACAAAACATAGTCCAGACAAAGTAGCATCCCTATTAGTGTGTATCTGCTTGTGCATGCCTAAGTATGGGTCACATTAGAGACAACACTAGGATCACTAGTATAGAATTTAATAAACGTTTAAGTTCTATTTAGGAATAGGATAAGGTTCAAGTTTGTTCTTATTCCAGTTAGGTTTAGACATAAACTGCAAAGCAGGTGCCCATAAGGCACAAAGTCAAAGGGGACACCCAACAGAGCTGAATGCAAAGGGAAACTTACAAGAATGCCTGCAAGTTTCCTTTTAGAACAGGCTCCATGAAGAGAGAGAGAGAGAGAGAGAGAGAGAGAGTGTGTGTGTGTGTGTGTGTGTATATAAAAGGAAACTGGGTCTAGTGAATTTCCATCTGTCATCCGCAACCCCTCCCATGTATAACACTACTGCTGCTGACCCCCCGGAGACCCAAAATGAATTAAAAAGGCAAGGAAAACACTAAAGATGTGAAAAGGCAAAATAAACAGGGAAGAAAAACAAATTATAGAACAAAAGCACAACATGAAGATGGAACAGATGAAAAGGAGAGAAATAAGGAAATAAGGAAAAGGAAAGAAGTGACAAGAGGCTGGAAGTATGAGGGAGACACAATCAGAAAAATTTGCATTTCAGGATCCGTTGTACCAGCTGCAATACAGCTAGAATTCTGGCAGCAAAGGACTGAGAGTCTTTTGCTGGCTCTGAAATTATCTCGCTGTATCATCCTGGGCAAGACACTTGGGTCTCTTGCTGTCTGAGGTTCCCCCATTCATCAGGGTATATTGATTAAAATCAAATGGATTTAAATCACCAATTTTAATCATGCTTTAAAATCAGCAAACAGAAAACCTTGATTTAAATCACCGATTTTACTCATGATCTGTATTTGTACCTTTTAGTTATTTTCCTAAAGAAAGGTTGATTCTCATTAGTTGATAAACATTAAAACACATTGATGTGCAACCAAATATACTTTTTACACTAAATATGGTGCTTCTTTTTGCAAACCAGAAGGGTACACTATATCTATTCTATGGCAAAAAACTACGTTAATGCAGAGTTAAGGTGCTTGGTGGTATATCATACCCTTGCAGAACACTGAGTTGAGCAAAACAAACTTCTGAAAACCAGCAAATGCACAGTTAAAGTTGTCCATGCAACCTTAACTCTGCCCTCTTTCAGCAACACCCCATTAAGACCCATTCACACACATACCTTTCATAGAATCATAGAATATTAGGGTTGGAAGAGACCTCAGGATGTCATCGAGTCCAATCCCCTGCTCAAAGCAGGCCCAACACCAACTAAATCATCCCAGTCAGGGCTTTGTCAAGCCAGGCCGTAAAAACCTCTAAGGATGGAGATTCCATCACCTCCCTAAATAACCCATTCCAGTGCTTCACTTCACCACCTTCCTAGTGAAATAGTGTTTCCTAATATCCAACCTAGTCACTCCCCCTGTTTATGGCATCTGGGAAGGGAGAGCAGGCCTGCTTAGGCAGTCTGACTTGCTGGGTAATTCACAGTGCAGGCAGGGAACTGTGCAGCCTGGAAATACCCTGGTCAGGAGGGAGGGGCTCAATTCTCTGCCCAAGAGTGGGTGCCCTTGCTGGGCCAGGGAGGGGGAAGGAAGGTGCAGTGGCCCTGAACTGTGACACCATGAACCCTCAAATTTCCCCAGAAATGTTCCTCTAGAACTTATTAATAGCTTTCATATTGTCACTGAGGCAATTATGTAGACGCTCAGACAAGTCAGAGAAAGACATCACTGCTCTTGGACACAAATCTCTGATGCAGTCCAAATATGCTCTCAGACATAATTTGATGTGTATACCAGGAATAAGTCCCAGATCATTTCTGCCTGAGTGAATCACCCAATGTCCAGTAGATCACAACTTCTTACGGCACCACGTAAATGTTGCAGAGTGGGTAAAATATGATGCTAACGCAGGCCACCGCTCTCCTCCAAAATCAGCCTGCAGTTAGCAGTCCCCATGTCATGCTATACCCCTTGCTCTCTCGCAAACTTTTGCAACCTCATGATCCAGGAATCACCCAGAATCCACACATTGGAAATATGGTAGCACACATATTTCTTCTCTTTCGGTGGTCAAGGTACCTGCACTGTCAGTTCCAAACTTCCATGTTATGTGTCTTTGAAAACACCACATTAACCTACCCTGAGTTCAGCAAGTAGCCACTCCCTCCCTTCCCAGCTCCTTGGGGGCTTACAATACAGATATTTCCTCAAACAACCAGTCCAAAGCTTGCCTACCACCCATCTTCATTGCCCAACCCCTCTGCAGCCACAACCCCACTCCCTGTCCTTGTCCTGCCACCTCCACCCCCATATACACACCAATTGCTGTCTTTGGCTCCTCCCCATCTGATGAAACAAAAATATTCTGCTCTGTTCACAGCAAACCTCCCCATAAAATGAAAACACATTATAACAGAGACAACTTGCAGCAAGCAATATGAATTATTAAATCTTTATTGCACAGGTGTACAGATTAGAAATGTCAGTGGTGGGATGTTCACCAGAGGCAGTAGCATTGGCACATTCCCTCAAACTAACCAGGTAAGTACAAAGTGGCCGCATAGAAATCCTCTCAAGGTTTTTTTCTTTATTGGTGCAAGCACAATACAATCCTTCTGGACTACACATCTATGCAAGCAAAGAAGCAAACATGTTCTTACAAAATATGCTCAGATTGGGGCCCCCAAAGATTTAGTGGGTGTTATACACTACCTTGGGTAAAACTTCACAGATTGCGACGGTTTTGACCTGCATCACATCAACAGTTTTATCTCTAGCTCTGCAAAAAAAAACTTTTTGAAAAACAGCTATTTTTTTCAGGGTTTATATCTCCACAACCCCTATTTCGAATAATCCCAAATTTCAATCACTATCCCTATACTGCACCCTCCTGATGAGCATCAAATTTCAAAGGACTCTGACAGTGCATGTCAATACTATAGGACTTAGAAAGGTCTAGGTTTAAATAAAAGTTGTTATGGAACCTTAACGATAGTGGCACTACTGCACTACTATAATACATGTTTATTTAAGCAATTAGATATCTGAACTTGCATTTATTCAGATTAAAATAGCATTTTAATTATTTTTTTTAATTAAATAAAGTACCTTCAGTGTGCTGGATACATAAGAAAAAAAGGTTTATCAAAACATGTTATGCATTTAAAAGTAACTTAGTTATTAAACAGTTTATGTATCTATCTAAACTATTATTCTTCTGTGCTTAGCGAATTGAACTGATTGTTTTTCTGGTCACCTTATGCTTCAAGATTTTAGAATTAGTAGATCTCATCTTCTCACACCTAAATTTTATCCACAGATTGGAAGAGGAAAAACAAGCTTTCCTGCTTTTGTCTAAGTCCCTATTGGTTTCTTCACTTTGAATGAACTAATCACTGAACAAAACCAGTTGAATACACTGTAATGCACAAAATATTCTCTCTGTACCCGCAGAAGAGGTTACTGCTGTCAAAAGCCAGTTTAGCACTTCAGCAAACTCTGAATTCGAGTGACTTCCACCAGTTCAGTGGTGTTTCTTTAGAATTTGGCACCAAATATGTACTGCTTAATATTATTTTTCCATTTAATTTAAATGATTTTAATAGATTATAGTAAGTTTAGGATTTAACATAAGTTGTAAATTTCAAATTTAATTGTAAATATTTTTATAAACAAACATTCAATTTAAATAAAAAATCCAATTTAAATTTAAAAAAAATCTTCTTTTTAATTAAAAAAAATCATATTTTTTCCTCCAGAAAATGGAGATAATGGTACTTCTCCAGCTTTTCAAAACACACTAAGATCTACAGATGAAACTATTCATTTCATTAAACATTTTGGGATGGGCTTGGTCACTGCCGAAACCAATCACTGTACAGCATGCACTGTCCATGTGCAACTTACTCTTTACCTCACCTTACATTCCAGGCTTATTTTACCAATTGTTATCTTGTCCATTGTAAATCATTCCCTGGATGTTCCCCCTTATTTTAGCTAGTACAGACATTCTGTTTCCAGCCTGCTAATCCATTTACCTCTCTAATCCTGCCCCCCAAGAAATAAGGACTCACCTATGTCCAGTTACTCACGTGAAGACAGGCCTATTAAGGAACAACCAGGTTACTGCCAAATCCCATCTTTGCCTGGGGGACCACTACATCCTGGACCTGACCCTAGTTTTTATTTCATAAGAACAATTCATCCTTTCCCCCTCTAAATCTTTTAAGCTCCTCAGACAGGATCAAATAAAGTTTGTTTGTCAAATCCATATCTTTGAAAAACCCTGCTTCTCTTCAGATATAAAATGGAAAGATTATCTAGTTCTGTAAATCCTTTTGTATGAATAAACTCTTCTAAATCTTCTCATTTCACATTCTTCATCTCCAGTAGCACAACATTTTCAAGTGTCACAAGGCATGACCCAACTTTTGAGACCTAATTGAGTAACTCCAAATCATCTAATAATTGCTTAGTTATATGAACGTACACATTTTTGAAACTGCCTGTGCATTCCACACAGGCATTCTGGGAGAAATCCTGGCCCCACTGAAGTCCATGGGAGTTTTGTCATTAACTTCAGCAGGGCCAGGATTTCACCCGCTACAGCCCTGATTCTACAAACATTTACTCATATGTTTAATGTTACTACCTTGAATAATTCCAGTTGGAATCAACGAGACTACTTGCAGAAGCAAAGTTAAGTCAGTGTTTAGAGGATCTGGGCCCAAATGCAGGGCTATATCTTAACTCTACCGCCTAGGTGTTCATGTACACCCACAATTGTGCCCACTTTGAAATTAAACCTGTATATTTAGTTCTATGCAGTTCTCTCTAAACAATCGTGTGCATGATGCATTTCTTTATTTTCCCATACAAATACTACATACATTATCAAAAATGTAGCATACACATTTCTACCACATTACTCCATTAATGACAACTGAGATTTTTCAGTGGATTTAAGAAGTGCAATATTACAACAAATAGTCATAAAAACTTAGATCAATAACCAAAAAATGTAAGACCAACTCTGGAGTTATCCTATACAGTACCTGTTTGTAGTATATCTTCACCAAGTTTGTAGAAGTATGTATCCAAAGATTGCTTCAAGTTCAGTGACCAAGATCTGCAAAGGAAAACCATAGACATTAAAAATATGCCATTGAAAGTAAATAGTTTGGGCATAAAAGCAGAGCAAAATCATTCTGCTAAACTTCCATTTGGAAATAAGTTTAAAATATTGTCCTTTACAGCTACGTGTAGAGCAATGCATGTTGTGTGAGATAAGAATGATGACTAGTGGGATAATCTATTAAATATTAAATATAAGACATATACAGTATCATAAAGCTTTTAAGAAAGCTTGCTTATGGGAATTCAAAAATAGTACAGGATAGTTCCTGCAAACATCAAGTTTCAGAATAGTAATTTTACTACAATTATCAGTAATGATAGAATAAAACCAACACATTCAATATGTACAATGACTAGTGGTATGGCAGAAAATAAAAATCTATTTAAAAACCTACAAACCGACATACATTTGAGACACATTCTGCCTTTGATTTGCAGCAGAGCAACAGCATGAATTAGAGAACCATGCATCAACAAAGGGTATCATTTTTGTTTGCCATTTTATCCTTAAGAAAGGTTAAAAATGACAATTCTACTACGGATTCCATAATCTGGCTCCATATATTTCTGTCCCTAAAGCAGACACATGTTCAGGCCTGTGCATGTGCATAGCACTTACCCACAATTAGTATCTAGAGTCTCTATAAATTCTCCTGGTGATTCTGACACAGTGATACAGATATCAGCACTGTAGAGTGCATAATCCATTTGACAAAACAAATTAGTTTTACTATACAGTTGCTAAAGAAAGAACAAAAAGAAAAGACTGAACAGTTAAAACTGTAAGATGTAGCAGAAGGAGGAAACAAACAAAAAAAGACTTAACTGACATAGAAAGCGATAGAAAAAGAAAGAAAGCAGAAAAGACAACAGTTCAAGTGCCAGACTGACGTGGGAAGGGTCATTATTCTGTACCAACACTTATCTGGTGGCTCCATCAGTTTGTCTACCACACTATCTTGAGGATTTCTAAGGGTATGTCTACACTGCAGAGTGTATGTGTGTCCTGGCTCATATGTATATGCCAGAGATCGGCAACCTTTGGCACGCAGCCCATCAGGGAAATCCACTGGCGGGCCAGGATGGTTTGGTTACCTGCAGCGTCTGCAGGTTTGGCAGATCGCAACTCCCATTGGCCGCGGTTTGCCGTTCCAGGCCAATGGGGGCTGCGAGAAGCAGCACGGGCCCAGGGATGTGCTGGCCACCGCTTCCCGCAGCCCCCATTGGCCTGGAACGGCGAACTGCGGCCAATGGGAGCTACGATCGGCCGAACCTGCGGACGCGGCAGATAAACAAACCGTCCTGGCCCGCCAGCGGATTTCCCTGATGGGCCGTGTGCCAAAGGTTGCTGATCCCTGGTATATGCACATGCTTGCCAAGCCCACCACCAAATGTCCACACTAGAGAGCTGCACATGCCCCATACCCATCTAGTTGCATCAACATTGACATTGCAGTTACATATGTTTTAGGGGTGTATCCCAGGGTTCTTAATGCCTTACTAAATTAAGCCACCCTAGGAATTGGTTGGTGTATTGTGGAAGAACTTGTCTGTCCTTCCTGGGCCTCTGTGCGGATGTGTTCTTAGCTAGCCAGCCCAATTAGCAAAATGCAGTATGTCTGTAGCTATCAGTCCCAGGATATTAGAAAGACAGGTGGGTGAGGTAATAACTTTTATTGGACCAACTTCTGTTGTTGAGAGAGACAAGCTTTTGAGCTACACAGAGCTCTTCCTCAGGTCTGGGAAAGGTACTCCGAGTGTCACAGCTAAACATAAGTTTGAATAGATAGTTTATCATAAGTAAGGCTACGTTTTAGTCACAGGTATTTTTAGTAAAAGTCATGGACTGGTCACGGGCAGTAAACAAAAATTCATAGCCCGTTACCTGCCCTTGACTTTTACTAAAAATACCTGTAACTAAAACTTGGGTAGGGGCTGTGGGAGCTCTGAGGGGGAGGGGGGCGGTCCGACAGCACCAGAGGTGCTGGGGGAGGTGGCCCAGGACCCCACTGGTGCTGGGAGGGGAGGGTTGGCGGGGCTGGCAGGGGATTCCCTACCCGGCGCCGCAACCCTGCGGCGCCTAGGCAGCGGAGGGGCACAAGCGGTGGTTGCCGCAGCTCCCATTGGCCAGGAACCACAGCCAATGGCAGCTGCAGGGGTGGGGCCTGCGGGCCCAGGCACCAAGTGGCGTGGAGCCTCCCCGCCCCCCGGCCCCTCCACCACCTAGGAGCTGCAGGGCCATGTCAGTGGAAGCCCTCCCACCCTGAGGTAAGCACCCACCCGCAGCCCCCTGCCCCTAGCCCTGAGCCCTGGCTCGGGCAGCTCCTGAGCCAGAACCAGGTGCTGCAAAAGTCAGAGAGGTCACAGAAAGTCACGGAATCTGTGACTTCTGTGACAAACTCGCAGCCTTAATCATAAGTACTTAACACATATTCTAGGGGACCATTCAAGGTGAAGTGGCCCGTTAACATCCCTGTAGTCACAAAAAGGGGGGTTAGTGGATTATGGATTGTCATAATAAGGCATAGATCCAGTGTCTTTATGAAGATCATGATTTTTAGTGTCTAGCAAAGTTACGAATTTAAGCTCCTAGGCTCATCTTTAGAAAGTGTTGTGCAGTTTCATTTGAGGATGAGGCCTGATAGGTCAGATACAGAGGGATCACTTTGTGAAACGTGTTCACCCACAGGTGATAGGGTGTTTTTGTCTTTTATCGTTTTCCTGTGTGAGATTGTTCAAGATCATAGTGATTGTCTGGTTTCACCCACATAGCTGTTATCGGGGCATTCTGTGTTGTGATAGGCATGTGTAGGACCCCTGGATCTTGAAAGGCGTGTGGTAGGGGGTGTAGCATTTAGCAGAGGCACTTCCAGCTCTGTCTGTTCCAGCTGGTGCCAAGCCATGGATCCAGAACTATTGGATAAGCTGTTTCTACTTGTGGCTGAACTGTTATTCCAACAGGGTACAGACAGAGGGTCTAGAAGACGGTGAGTGACATTTCAGCAGCATTTCCTTCTGAATGGAAGGTGGTGACAAGACTCAGAGGAGAACTCATTCACGGCAGATGGCAGATATCTGTTGCATGCTGCAACTTTGGTTTCCTATACAGACTAGTGCTTTTGACGCAGGACAACTAGCACAGCACAGTGGGATCACATTGTCAGGCAAATCTGGAATTACTAGCAATAGCTACAGAATTTTCGCATGATAAAGACCGCCTTCTGGATCAGTCCAGAAGCAAGTTGTTATTGCCACCTGGAAGCTGGCTAACCCTAACTACTACAGGTGGATGGATAATCAGTTTACTATTGGCAAGTCAACTGTCGATGTGGTGGTGGTAGTTTGTGAGACCATTAATACTGTGGTTTTCTCACAAGTGGTAGACATTGCGAATATGCCTGAAATAATAACTGGCTTTCAGAGAATGGGGCCTCCAAACTGCACTGGGGCCACTGACGACACTCAAGTGCCCATAGTTTGCCTACCACAAGGAGCACATGAATACATCAACTGCAAAGAGTACTACCCTATTGTTCTGCAGGCCTTGGTCAATCACAAAGGCAGGTTCATGAACACCAATGTGGGATGTACAGGAAACGTGCATGACACCAGAGTGCTGAGGAGATTTGATGTTTCTCTATTTGCACAAGCAGGGACCTTATTCCCTCAAATAACATGATCATCAATGGGGTATTTTTGCCCAATTATTTTAGAAGATCTCATTTACCCCCTACTGCCATGGCTTATGAAACCATACCCTCACCACAGAGCACCTGGCAGAAGAAGGATTAATTACACACTTAGCAGTTGCAGATGGTGATGGAGTGTGCATCTGGCAAGTTGAAAGCAAGCTGTTGCTGCCTACAAACCTGTCTGGATACCAGTGCAGCCAGTTGCATCTATGCTGTGGCCGGCACAACATCCGTGAGGATAAGGGCTAGAATTTTCCCATGGAGTGAACTCAAGACACTGCTGGTTTGCAGGCTCCATACAAGCAACCAAAAGATGTGCCTGTCATTACTGGGGCTGGGTCCAGGGAAGCAATGGAAATAAGGGATGTCTTGTGCACCTATATCTTTGCATCAGTCTTAAAAAAAACAAAAACAAAAAAAATCAAACCTGCCCTGCTTAGAAGCATGTTATGCAGTACTGAAAGCTCCATGCTCACGGCAGCGGTAAATATGTGGTTGAATACCTTGTGGTAAGGGTACGCAGACAGATTGTTGCTGGACTTGCCATCCTTAGCCTTGTGGTAAATAATCTTTACGTGTCTGTTGGGCTCCCCGCACTGAACACAGCAAATAGCTTCCAGTGCATAGGAGATGCGTGGGAAGTGAGTCGGTAGAAGGGACAGAACACACAGGCCCCAAGAGTTGTGGGATGGCACTGGAGAACTATCTAAACACGAGCTCAATAACATGTGCATTAGCGGCATCTTTACTGCGAGATGGGAAGGTAGGAGAACACCTTACAGCAAAACTCACGCTTTAACCCATACTCCCAGCTGTGTGCATGAACATGTGTTCAAAGGGCACATATGATCATATTTGATGTTCTGTGTGGGAGGAGGGGAAGGATGGGGATCAGGGGTTGGGCTAAAACATGCATAAACACACACAGGCAAGAACAACAATAACAAATAACGCCCCCACCCCACCCCCACTACTCTGCTCTATGTATTCAAGAAATCTCTATAAATATGTCAATTTCCAGGATTATTCATGCTATATACTTGTTTGCCGTTCTTACTGTTTATGTCAAATGCAGACAAGACAGACTTGAAAGTTTAGAATCCACAATAAAGGAGTATGAACAATAGAACTACACCTCTGCATCCTCTATTTGATCTCAAAAATTGTCAGTTCTTCAGAGATGAGAAATATAGAAATCACAAAGAGAAATCCCATTCAAGGTATTGTGAAAAATCAGCAAAATATCACCTGCAAAATGGTATAAGCGACTTAGTACATGTACCATGACGAGCAACTGAAGACTTCCTGGGTGACCAAAAGGGTAACCTTTACTTTACCATCAGTCTGTAGTCTTCCCTTCTCTTACCCTTCTTGGTGTCCATATCTTTCCTCTTTATTCCCAGTCTCTTACCATAGTGTTTACTCCACATTATTAAGTGCATACATGGGTTGAACTGGGATGACTCTGTGAGCCAGTACTTTTCCTAGAGGTTGCTATATTGGCTTCTAGAGGCCAAGATTTATTTTTAAAAATAATTCTCTGGACCTTACAGTTGTGAAAATTGCCTTCAAAATATGAACTGGGAGTAAAACACCACAATAAAGTTCAAATGAATCTGCAGACAGCCTGAAACAATAGCTCTGAGGGAGGTGAACTGTTCCCAATCATCTCAAATGGGTATTAACTTTGAAGCTCCATTATGACAATTTAAATGGCAACATTATGAACTATTTCTCAGCTGAAATAGTTGCACTACTGAAAGCGTGCAATAAACAAAAGGGACAATCATCTTATGCACAGCACACTATGAGAGGCATCTTATTTAGGTATCACAAGTAGGTGGAACTTGTTTTGCAGGCACAATTTGGGAAAATGTCACATTTTTCCACCCAGATAATCAGCCAGCCTGCAGAGGGCTGCTCCTTCCTAGTACTCTACTGCAAAAGTGACAGAAAACAACATGAACATTTCATTGTTTAGATGTAGAGAACAGCACAAGGAAATAACCTCTTCTCTCTCACCACCAGTTCAATTCTGGATCCTGGTACTGAGTAGCATTTATTTTTGAAGTGGTTATTCAGCAGGCTATCCTGAAAGCACATACATATATAAAACAAGCTGGAAAAAGTATTTATTTGTAGTGCTCTTCTTTCTTTACTGTCACTGACTGCCATTTTCACAAACAAATCATGCCTTCCACTATTATCCTTTATTCTGCGAACACCAAAAGCCCTCCCACAGTTACTAACATTTGCTTCATTTATCAATATTGACAAACTAAAGGACAAAGGCATGATTTAACAGATTGCTCTGTGTAAAGACACAATACAGTGCACCCACACACACAAAATCATCAAATGCCCCTGTCAGTAAGTCTTACAAAGTACAGCTTAATGAATGTATGCAAATTGCTGTAATATACAAAATGTCTGGTACCACTTCAACAAGTAATGCGCTTATGAAGAAATCTATAGAGAATGGTAAGATACATCAATCTAATTTGTCTTTGAAATAAAGGGATTTGGTTTCCTCAAGATAATTTCAATTTTTTTTTTTTAATGCCCGGTGGAGTGACAGTAAAACATTACATACAAAGAACCACCACTTTAGACCCTGGAAGACAGGATTGTTAAATTGAAAAAATTCAGCAACAGATAAACTGGAAGTGCATTGTTACATGCTGGTATACTTCAATCTTTTCCTCGTTGAGTTGACATCTTGGCATTTTTAAAAATCATTACTTCCAAGCCTGCTGAATTTAAAAACACATCCTATTTTTCACAGGTGCCCTAAGTAAGCTTTACCACTACTGAAGTCAGAATTTAAAGTAAGGCTCAGTTTTGTGTTGTATGGGGGTTCTTAACATTTACAATGACAGGTGCATCAAAAATTATCAGAAGCCCAATTTGCAACTGCCTTTCTTTTTAAACAGTAGGTATTAGAGTTGGTCAATTTCCCCCCACCCAAAAAAAAATAAACAGTTTTTTCAGTGAAAAATGGCTTTTCAGTCAACATTTTCCAGATTTTCATAATTAACAAACAAAACCTGAAAAAAATGGTACAATTTCTTAATTTTTGAAATCTGAACATTTTTACTAAAAATTCTTTTTAGAAACCATGATGTTTTGGTTTTTGGTGTCAGTCTTTTGTACAAAAAACAAACACAAACAAAATTGTGGCAATGCAGCGGGGGGAAATATTTTTTTTTTAATTTCCAGTGTCAAATAATTGCTATTTTTCAACCAGTCCTGCCACCTATGCGACAGAATGTTTATACCATATTCCTTACACTAGTATCTGAATGTCAGCAACAGTGATATATTTGAGACATATGTCCAGAGACCCTAGCATGTCTCCATGAGCTATGGTAGCCACCATGAGCACTGTATGTTGGAACCTGTAGTCTCTTCAGGCCACATCTCTATAATGAAGAGAAGGAGAGCCTTGGCCACAAGGTAGAACTGTGTGGACTGCAGTTGGCCAATAGGCTACACTTGGAATTAAAGGCTAGGCTAGGCGGTTTCCACTCACAGCTTTAGAATGAGAGTTCTCGGAAGAAAGTGTATCATATTTTTGGGAAAACAGATTGTGACACAGTTACTCCAGCAGCAACTGAAAGCTACAGATTTCCTGGATCCTGATCATTCTGGTTTTAGATCTGTGTATGAGATAGAAACAGCACTTTCTGTTGATGATCTCGCAGTGATGGAGAAGCCCCAAAGATGTCTGTGCCAATTCTTTTAGATGCCACATATCAGGACTGGAAAAATCCATTCACCTTGACAGAGGTTATCAAACTCTGCAGGATCAAGGCTTTCATATGAAAGAGAAAAAAGTTTCTAGTGCTAGGATTGTGAAGAAAAATACCCACTAATAAACAATTGTAAGGTTATTAATATGTGCGTCAAAAGCAGTCCATTATTTGAGTATAGCATGGATGCTTGTTGGTAATCTTTAAAATGTAAACAAACAGATTTTGTCTGATAAGTATCCTCATCTAACAAATATCAGGTCATCCTTTACCCGTTTCATACTACTGTAGAAGTATTTACCATAGCTAACAAACAGACACAGGTTTTACTCATCTCATTAGGCAAAATGACAAAATTGGACAGTGTTCCATATAAAACTTTTGCATCTCTGAATCAGAGGATCTGGATCAACAGCAGAAATGAACTAAATTCTTTGTAACAGAAAGCTCAGGTTGAAATACATCATCAAAAAATCACTACAAACACCTCATTTTCCCAATAATAAGCTTTAATTTGTATAACTCTTGCACTTCTGTTACACTGAAGATTCAATAGTATGACAAACATGGTAGAAAATGGCTCTTATGTCTCTACAAGTGAACACATACTAGAATGCCTTTTTGGTAACATTATTCTAAACTTCTATTTTATTATTTACACCATTGAATTCTCAGCTGACAATCAAATGTTAACTGTGTAAATAATCTCCATTTAAGATGCACCAGTATTTAACAAGGATGCCCGTTATAATACTTAGGCCTAATTTTGCCTTTAAATATGCATGCTGGTGGCTCCCCTTGGCTTCAGAGAGTCCCATGCACATATAGTCAAAGACTGAAATATGAAAAATAAATGAATATGCCAAGTATTGCTGTACTACACATCATCACACACCTAATTTTTCAGACTTCCCCTACCATTGCCATGATTATCATTCATATTTTCAGTCTCTTTTTAACATAAACCTGAAAGTACAGCAAAATTTCCTTTCTTTTACTCTACCCTTCGCCTACATCAAGAGGAACAGGTTTGTGCTTGACGTAGTTAATAAAGGCAAATTAAGGAAGCTCAGTCTCTCCCACCTCCTCTCTTATCCCCTGAACCCAGATGAAATTATACTAATTACCATAAATTAAATGAAACATTCTAACTTTTCCCTGGAAGAGGGAGGAAAAGATAACCTCTAGGAATCCGTCTTCTTAAAGCTCTCCTAAGATGCAATGTCTAATAGACTTTAGAAAAGTCTGTATAGATGACTTCAGCTTCAAAATATCAAAATAGCTTCAATAAAATATATTAGCATGTGCATCACTGGCAAAATAACCTTCATATATTGTGCAATGGAGTGTGCTGCAGGTAATGAAATAAGACTTTTTTAACTTGTTAATTCATTATCTTCACCCAGGGACACCAATTTGTAAAGTCTGGGTGAACCTCCTCAAGTAGATGAACAAGGATCAGAGCCAATCACCAACTAGACAGTTTTGAGCCCCCTGTTTATTAACCAATGCCTGCTCTTCTCAGCAGCACTAGCTGAATACGTCCAAAGAAACTATGTACTCTGAGCATCATCTGAGGCAATAGCAACAAATGGCTCTGGGAATGTCCTGAACTAAAGTGAAGTTGACTATAAAGTGAAAACCTACTTGACTATCCTTAACACAAGTTGTTACAAACTGATATTCCCTGATGAAGAAAGAAATTAATGGGTTTAAAAAAAACCCTATACCCAAGGAACACCAGTTTCTAATGGTTGGGAACTGTCTAGAAGTCCCTCAAAAATCCACTCACAGAAAGAGGACTAAGAAAAACTAAGGGGTCACTGCCCTATGGTCTGTGTCAAACACAGAACCTGAAAATGCAAAGCCTCCCAACCTGAAATCTTTTGTGAAAGCACAGAGTTGTTCAGCCTTCTGACGTAGAAATATCTCAAGTGAAACTTTTCCCCTGCATGTGCCCAGGAAGAAGTAGTGGTCACACAGGCAGAATGGGCCCATTATCCAGCAAGGCTAAGGAGCCCTCCATTGCACAGTGGATAATAGAACGATAATACAACGTTTAAGCTGCCTTGCTACAAAAGTGTAAAGGGCCTCAGATACACTGAAAAAGCAGTGTCATTTTTGCAATCTAGAGGTTGGAGCAGAAACTGAGGAGGGAAATATGCAGATATTTTTTCTTAGGAGAAAGGCAGGAACAACACACAATACTGTTTTAACCCAATGAAAGACTGGGTTAATCCAGGGAATAGGGTAGGTCCAATAACTCACTAACCCCCCACCCTCTCCAGCTGACGTGACAGCTACCAAGACGAAGAAGATTCAAAGAATGGAAAGGAAATTAAAATGGGGAAAACTAATTCCAGGGATTCAAGTGAGTGGAATACAACCTACATAGTTCAAGACTATGTCTACAAGGGCAATCTGGGCAGGTTCAGAATAGAGGCCACTTTTAGTAACCTAGAGCCAATTTTAGATGTCATATGTAAGGTGGTGTAAATTAGACCCCCTTACACTAACAGAGATTCTCACAGATCTGCTTAAAGGAGGAACCATACAAATACAGTTATAGGATGACTTCCCTTATACCACTGGTACTTCTGGGAGGCTTGTCTGGAAGACAGCCTCTCTTCAGAAACATTGCTTAGAGATTGACCTGAACAGTCACTGAAAGAATATCTGTACTTGATGACAGGATTTAAAAATGTAAAGCATGACTCAGGGAAATCATCATTCCATGTTCTTAGCCACTGTGTTATAGTGCATGCAAACTGAAACTCTTAGCACACCCTCTTCTGCAGCTAGGCTATAAAAGGAATGTGCCTTTCAAACTGGATTGGGATTTACTGGTGGGGGTGACGGATTCAGCAGCCGGGTTGAAACACATTCTGAGAAAGCCATAGAAATAGTTAGGGAGTGCAAACATTTCTTTGAAAGTTCAATATATCTTCTTGTCTACAATATTCCTGGGGATATGTTGCCATCCAGCGAGGTGTCACCTGTGGTAGGACCAGAGACTGCTGAAGGACACTGCTCAGGTGGTCTGTTTCTTTTCGGTAAGGCAACATAGCATCTGAGAGTTATGGAGACCAAGAATTTATGATCGGGGTGCTCCAGATGGAGGATAGAGAATTTACCAAACAGTGGACAGGCAGGATACTTTCTCTTATATCTTCCAAGAACAACCATGATCCTTAATGGGCTTGGAAGGACAATCGTGTCTTGCTCAGTAAGTGAAGTAAGGTATTCTTGTCCTCTAGTTTATATTCCCTAGCAACTTTTCAACTTTTGATACACTGCAAGGTTTCTGAGTGATCAACCTCATTCTCTACATAGGCAGCAGTGACAAATTCAGAATAATGCATCATCTCTCCAGATCAGCATGCTGGAACTATCTTTGTTAAGCTGACCACTTCCTCAAATGAGTTATCCTCACAAAACTGGATGGAAGACTCACTAATCCCATGGTCCGTTTCTAGATCTGTTCTGTTTTTAGCAGGAAGGAAGAGATGAGGCATACCTGACAGTGCCTTCTATTCCCTGCATGCATAGTTTTAAATGGTGGGCAGCCCAGCTAACAGTGTAGCAACCTCAATTGCTGGCTTACCCTGGAGTTTCACAGTTTCTTATCCTCTGGCAGGCTAATCTTCTCTTCTTCAGCACCAGGGGCTAGAAAAATGGGGTGGTTTGGGTTGGCTTTGCTCCAGATGTGGCCACTAATGAGCATCTAACTGGGGACCTCACAATGGGGCAAGGAGGCTGAGGGAGAAACTAAAGGATCACCAATTCCCCCTCCTTTGTTGCAAATGATCCCTATGATGGTGGAAACCAACTGGGACTCAGAGTCTTGATGTTTCCTTGCCTTTCATCTTGTATCCAGCACAATAGAAAGAAGCTTTACAGAGAAGAAAGGAAAGAAATTACCACAGTCTACTTCCCTACCTGCCTCAGCAGCAGAGAGGAAACTGGAGCTTTGAAGGGGAACAGGAGTAACGAGCCAATGAGAGGGGTCTAAAAAGACTAGTCAGTGATTGGCTCTGCCACCTAATAAAAGGGGAGGAGTAGGACCCAGGTGTTATAAGTTGTTGTTTCTTGTGTGTAAGAATGAATCTGTTGAGAAGCCAGAAATATTGACAAGTACTTTGCCAGGGAAAGAGTTATTAGTAGATAGACTTGTGGCAGAACAGGACCAGTGAAGTGATACTAAAGCAACGTCAGGACAGCCAAGTACTTTTAAGCGAAGGTGGCCAAAGTCTACCTCACAACCTCTCTCATCTTTATTATGGAGATATCAAGAAGCCCTTGACAGGTGGATACGGAGGAAGCAGTAAATGTGATATATCTTGACTTTAGTAAGGCTATTGATACTGTCTCACATGACCTTCTCATAAACAATCTAGGGAAATAGCCTAGGCCAGGGGTTCTCAACCTTCATCGCATCGCGACCCCCTTTTGACAACAAAAATTACTACATGACCCCAGGAGAGGGACCACCTGAGCCCACATGAGCCCCACCACCCTGGGCCGGGGGAGAGGGGCAAAATCTGAGTCCCGCCATCCTGTAGCTATCTTTAGAAATCTCACATTGGTACCTTCTTTGCGTTTTGTCAAATCTGCTGTGAAAGCGTTCATAAAACGAACAACATGTGCTGGGTCATCATCCGAGACTGCTATAACATGAAATATATGGCAGAATGCAAGTGAAACAGCAAGAAACATACAATTCGCCCCCAAGGAGTTCAGTCACAAATTTAATTAATGCATTATTTGTTTAATGAGCATCAGCAGCATGGAGGCATGTCTTCTGGAATGGTGGCCGAAGCATGAAGGGGCATACAAATGTTTAGCATATCTGGCACATAAATACCTTGCAATGACGGCTACAATAGTGCCATGCAAATGCCTATTCTCCCTTTCAGGTGACATTGTAATAAGAAGTGGGCAGCATTATCTCCTGTAAATGTAAACAAAATTGATTCTCTTAGCGATCGGCTGAAAAAGAAATAGGGCTGAGTGGACTTACAGGCGCTAAAGTTTTACATTTGTTTTGTTTTTGAGTTCAGTTATGTAACAAAAAAAATCTACATTTGTAACTTACACTTTCACGATAAAGAGATTGCACTACAGTGCTTGTATGAGGTGAATTGAAAAATACTATTTCTTTTATCATTTTTACAATGCAAATATTTGTAATAAAAAATAATATAAAGTGAGCAGTGCACATTTTGTATTCTATGATGTAATTGAAATCATTATATTTTAAAATGTAGAAAAACATCCAAAAATATTTAATACATTTCAATTGGTATTCTATTGTTTAATAGTGAAATTAAAACTGCGATTAATCGCGATTAATTTTTTTAACCGTGATTCATTTTTTTGAGTTACTCACGTGAGTTAATTGCAATTAAATCAACAGCTTTACTTCCTATCAGAGAACATTGTAACAGCCTCCATTCTGTACACACTGAGACTGCACCCGTTACTTGGAGTAGGGGTGTATTCCACATCAAGAATAAAGTCACAGGAAGAGCTCTGAAGGAGATCAATACAACACAAGGTAATTTTTTTTTCTTGTAATATTATTTTGTTGAGGAGTTGGAAGGAGGTAAGGGAGGACGGAACAATAAATGTATATTTTTGCACTCTTGTTCTTATGTACAACTATTACCTATGTTTCTAAAGAGATATGAGATACTACTTCCCTGTCACAAGATACACTGATTGCACTCTGCAGTCATAAGATCAGGAGTGCAAAACCATACATTTATTGTTCCTTCCTCCTTAACCTCCTTCCAACTCCTCAACAAAATAATATTACAAGAAAAAAATCGACCTTGTGTTGTATTGATCCTGATTTTTGCTGTGCCAGCTATTCATAATTGGTTTAAGCTTTCCTGATGTAAGGTGCCAATTGCTGTCAAGCAACACACACACAAACAAAACATCTGTTAGGTACATTTCTCCACTTAACCAAGCTACGTGTTGAAGGGGGGAAAAAACAGAATATGTTCATTAAATAACTGCATTAATCTGTAATCCTATATGAAAGCTCAAATAAATTTTGAAGAGGTTTGTAGATTAATTTTAGTTTAAAAAGAAACCTGAGGGAGCCACAGACTTAATGTACTTACTGCTGTTGGTCTGTAACACTGCAACAGCAAATTGGAGGAGTCTTCATAAAGAATCACCATTCCGTTCAAAGTATCATGATTTCCCTTAGCAGGAAACATTAGATGTTCTCAATAACTCACACATACAAATATTGAGGAACGTGCTTTCAAGTGTAACAGCAGCCTCCTACCAATCCTCTGTAACCCTACTTTTCCCATAGCATTCTGACTTTTTAATGCAGAATAAGTTTCTTCCCCAAGATGGACAGGGCTGAATTTTCAAAGAATCCATTTAAGATGCAATAGCAAGAGACATATTTTCATTAAAGCAATATAAGAAATGCAGCTGAAGATGTGGAATGTATCAGCATGCTGTTTTGTGCCCGAAGTGCTCAATTAACAAAACAGAACATGCAGAATTTCTGATTTTCAAAACATTAATGGAAATCTATGCCTGCACAACTGGACACTGATCGATGCCTCCTTGATCCTGTCCCCTCTTATTTGTTCCAGTTTTGTGAGATGCAAATAGATTGTGCCAGATCCTTTCCCTCCCCGCACTCCTCTTCAGCCACTGGATTTTGCTAACCAAAACTAAAGTAATTTATAGCAGGCTACAACTGCCCCCACACACACTGATACTAAGACAAAAATGTTAAATTAAAATACTAGAATTTTATCCTTTAGAGTCACCTTTAATGCTTATCCCCAAGACAACTGTGAGGAAGAAAAAGGAAAAACACTAAAGGTAAGACCATGTTCAGTTCCTATGCTGGTCCACAAAGGGGATGAGATTCAAGGCAACAACACAAGAAAGCTCCCTAACCTTGTGCACACACACCGGAACTAGGCAAAATGTTTGTCTAGCCCAGGGGTTGGCAACCTCTGGCACGCGGCTTGCCAGGGTAAGCACACTGGCGGGCCGGGCCAGTTTGTTTACCTGCCGCATCGGCAGGTTTGGTCAATTGCGGCTCCCACTGGCCATGGTTCGCCGTCCCAGGCCCATGGGGGCTGCGGGAAGTGGTGCGGGCCGAGGGATGTGCTGGCCGCGGCTTCCTGCCTCCCCCATTGGCCTGGAGCGGCGAACCGCGGCCAGTAGGAGCCGCAATCGGCCAAACCTGCCGACACGGCAGGTAAGCAAACTAGCCCGGCCCTCCAGGGTGCTTACCCTGGCGAGCCGCGTGCCAGAAGTTGCCGACCCCTCGTCTAGCCCATACTGGTGCCCAGATACTACACTGATTGCTGCCAACATAAGAAGCTAGACAGCTGGATAGATAGGAGTGAGGCCAGTGCCACTGTTGGTAGTAGCTTGTCTACAGTGAGCGGGCATGAGCAGAGCAGGCCAGACCCAATAGAAAGTAGATGTTGCACCCTCTTCTGAAGTGACAGAGTGGCTGTGTGCACACCCTGTGATCCCCAAAGCTCTGGAAAGCATTGTGCCTGCAGCAGCAACAATACTTAAAGGAGGCTGGGGCAGTGTACCTCCACAGTGCCCCTAACACATGGCTGTGCCATAAAGACACCAGAGACTCTACCACTTCATCTCTGCCAGATTAGCAGGGTAAAACACTCTCATCTCTCCCCTTTATTTCACTGCTTACAGTAACAAATGAGATCACTGGGACAATGGAACTCTCTTCAGTACGGGTAAAGCTCAGCTGTGAGAGAGAAAGAACTTCCCTGGGGGCTGATCCGAGACCGTGGAATCAACTCCCCCAGGAACTAAGGACCATCACAAACCTCACCACCTTCCACCCTAAGTGCAAGGTGAATGTCTTTGACCTGACTCCGCTAACACATAGTAATATATATAAAAACACAAAAACAAAATAAAACCTACAAAACACCCTAGACCAAACCAAAACACTTCACTATGCCCACTTCTCCCCCTAGGGACAGGATGAAAGAACAAATGACATGTGACAGATGTTAGTCATGTCACCTAAGGCACTACTAGAAAGTGCTAAGATACTATGGTGATGAACGCAGTGTAAGCACCCATGCAGAATAGAATAGAGGTTGCATCTTTTTCATATGTCCTTGAACTGTGAGTATATTTGATGCTCCCGCTTTAACAGCATTGTTATCTGTGGATTGGACACTGCTGAAGTATGTACTTTTTCATTTTATATGTAGGACCAAATTCTACAGTCTCTATTCAGGCAAAACCTTCATTAAAATGTCAGTAGGAAATCTGTTTTAATTAAGGGACTACAGAAAGGGCCATAGGATTTGAGCCACAGTATTCTGTCACCGTTTATTTTTTTCCCCCATTTCCTTTTTAACTTTTTGAGTTTTTAAATAAAATAGTTTTGCTCTTTCCAATCTATTTCCAATAGACAAATCTACGAAACTGGAAATTACAATTCCCATCAACCTTCTGTCCACTGATTTAGGGCACTCTGGAGGTGAATACGCAGGCACACCCCTTTCCCCTAGCCAGTAGGACAGAAATGCTATGAAACACCCTGACCCAGGAAGTAACCTGGTTTTTGGGGAAGCAGCAGCTGCAGGCAAGCCAGGAGCAGCTGAATGCAGGGAAATTTCCAGAGAACTGTGTGCAGAGAAGGCTGCAACAGCAGCCAGGGAACCATGTGTGAAATAGGGCGTGATAGTTGTACACTGCAGGCAGGTTCAGGTCTGTGTGGAACTTGTGAGGAAGCAGCAGAGACTGGGCAGGGAGCCAGTGCAAAGAACCCCCAACATGACACACAATACCTGAGCCTGACCTGGAAATCTGCAGCCCCTTATTTGCTTTGAATAAAGAACTGGACTAGGCTTCCCCCCCAAGGGCCAAATAGGAACCACTATTGTTCTACTTTGATCTGTACCTGTTTAAGACACTCTATTTATGGCATTTGCAGCTTTCCCTTTCTTGCCAGCCCTAGTAAAATACTCCACTTTAGCCACATGTCCGGGGGGACCCCCCAAGGTTAGTACCTATAAGGGCTTAGCAGCTGAAGCACCTTCAGTACTTGCCTCTGAGTTGTGGGACACCTAATGCACTACTAGTACCTTAAAGGCTTGGTATACCACAGCACTGCACAGTTGTACCAATTAGTTTAAAACAAAACAAAAAACCTAAAATCCTTTCAAAAAATGATCTCAAAATCAAATACATCCCTCAGTAGTCTGACTTGAAGAAATGGAGACTAATGCATTACAAATGCAGTTTTTAAATGCATCATAACTACGCATGAAAATACAAGACCTTTGCATGTATTAATTGGTGCTTAAATGTTAAAGTGTCTGCAATGCAACTGTGTACCCAAATAAGCTCACCACTGCCAATTTTATTCATGCAATACAGGCACATCCTATTTTAAAATTATCCCCATCAGTTAGATAATACTCTCTCCTGCATAGCACGCCACTCAACATATTTTAAGGGAAGCAAATCTTCCCAGCTTTCCACCAGACCCCAGGGGGTTTGGATTTTTCAGTTTAAGCCTTCCTAAGACACAGAGGGCTAGATATTGAAAGCATTATGCAGAACTTGTATATTAGAAAATGAGTTTTTAGAGGTACAGATCCTCACAACTTTCCCAAGAGTAAAGGATTAGATATGCAAAAAAAAAACCAAAAAAAAACCACCAAACTCTCCAACCACCACATTGCATTCCCTGGGGGTTAGATTACTGTACTCGGAAGAGATGTAAGAGACTCGTCATTTTGTGTCAAGAGCCACACAAGTTAAATATCTGCCCACACACATCCCCCCTTTAACAATATCTGCATGGCTAATCAAAAATTACCACTGAAGTCTTAATAATCTATATTAAAAAGCATGAATGACTAAGCAATTATCCTCAGCGCATTAAACTGACCCCAAGCAGCTTCCCAGATTTCTAGCACTAGTTGAAACAATGGCTGTTCTGGGGACAGTGATATCTATTTTCAGGAAAAACTATTGTCTCAGATTGTCATTTCTTAAATTCACTGAATTGTTTCAAAGATGGAGATTTGGGTAAACAGACCAGTGCCACTCCTTATCTCCCATGCCAGAAACTGCAAGAAGATTTACAGCCCTACTCTGCCACCCTTACTCTGGCAGAGTAGTAACATCTGTGACAGTGGCAAATTCCTGGAGATTTCATCGCATAACATAATCTTTAATTAAAGGTTATTCTTTAATTCCTGGGGACTCCAGGACAATCCTAGAGGGTTGGCAACCCTAGTGGCAGACCAGGTGCCTGCTCATGCCAAGGCCCCTAGGTCTCAACAGAACGCTGACCAATACAAAGTTGAAAACCAGGCTGGTTTCCAAAATATTTAAAATAGATGTTAAATTGGTGTTTAGTATTTAGACTTTATGAAATGCTTATAGGATGCTACATGCATTAATCTCATTTGTAATATTGGTATCCCATTTTCATGCTGTCTGGAGTGGCTCACAACTGTGCCTATCTCAGGGCAGACTGTCAGAAAACAAGGACAGACACCCCAAACTGGTGGTATATTTCATAATTAGATTCACCAAGCCAGTAACAAATGTGAACTCCTGGATCACTATACCAGTCTTACCATGGAGTCACAGAGAGTCCCCTTAGACTAGGGATCGGCAACCTTTGGCATATGGCTCGCCAGGATAAGCACCCTGGCGGGCTGGGCCAGTTTGTTTACCTGCCGCGTCGGCAGGTTCGGCCGATCACAGCTCCCAGTGGCCGCGATTTGCCGTGCCAGGCCAATGGGAGCTGCGTGAAGCAGCGCGGGCCGAGGGATGTGCTGGCTGCCGCTTCCCGCAGCCCTCATTGGCCTGGAGCCAGTGGGAGCCGCGATCGGCCGAACCTGCGGACACGGCAGGTAAACAAACCGGCCCGGCCCGCCAGGGTGCTTACCCTGGCGAGCCGCATGCCAAAGGTTGCCAATTCCTGCCTTAGACTTGCCAAACAGACTCGCCAGCCTTTCTTGCCAAACAGACAAATGGAACTTTGTGAGAAAAGGTTACTTAAACCTAAAATCACACCACATCAAGTTTCCCCCAGTCCCAAGAGACCAATCACTTACCCCAGATCAATTTGTTCTCAGGATCTTACCCCAAAGACAATGGTGGCAGACAATTCTATTAGTAAACTAACTAAAGGTTTACTAGCTAAGAAAAGAAAATGAGAGTTATTGAGAGGTTAAAGCAGGTAAAACATAATATATGGAGATATACCTATCTCATAGAACTGGAAGGCCTGAAAGGCCATCGAGTCCAGCCCCCTACCTTCACTAGCAGGACCAAGTACTGATTTTGCCCCAGATTCCTAAGTGGCCCCCTCAAGGATTGAACTCACAACCCTGGGTTTAGCAGCCCAATGCTCAAACCACTGAGCTATCCCAGGCCAAGGGATGTGCTGGCCGCCCTTCCCGTAGTCCCCATTGGCCTGGAGCAGCGAACCGCAGCCAGTGGGAGCTACGATCGGCCGAACCTGCAGACCCGGCAGGTAAACAAACTGGCCCAGCCCGCCAGGGGCTTTCCCTGAACAAGCAGCGGACCGGCTTTAAGAACCACTGCCCTAGAGGACATATAGAGATTGCATATTTGAGCAGCCCTCTGTTTAGGGTGACCTGATCACCCAGGTCAAATATCGGGACGCGGGGTGGCGGGGCGGGCGGAGCAAAAAAAAAAAAAAAAAACTGCGGCAGAGCAAAACCCCCTCCCCCTCACTTCCTCCTCCCTCCACAAGCGCTGGAGGGAGGTCCCGGAGACGCAGGGGGAGCACGGGGCCGGGGTGAGTGAGAGTCCTGCCTGGCCCCGAGTGCAGGCAGGACTCAGTCGGGTGGTACCTGGAGTGAGAGTAGGGGGGCGGCCCGCGGGACCAGGCGGCGGCTGTTCTCTCCATCCGGGCAGTGGGACTCGGGAGCAGCCGCTGCTGCAGCTCCTACTGCTGTGGCCAGAGGAAGCGGCCATGGCGCTCGGTGGCTGCGGCTCTGGGCCCCGGGCCCGAACCCCCCGAGCCCGGGCCTGTTGCGGGGACCCAGCAGCGCGCACGCTGCGCCCAGCCCCTGGCCAGTCGCGTCTGGGCAGGCCCCAGCCCCCCCGTCCCGCTCGGGTCCCGCAGGGTAACTTACGGGGCTGGGCTGCCGATGCCTCCGCTGCGGGATTGCACCAGCTGGGCAGCCAGCCCAGACGCAACTGGCCAGGGGCTGGGCGCGTGCAGCGTGCGCGCTGCTGGGTCCCCACAGCAGGCCCGGGCTCGGGGGGTTCGGGCCTGGGCGCCAGAGCCGCAGCCGCCGAGCGCCATGGCCGCTTCCTCCGGCCGCGGCAGTAGGAGCTGCAGCAGCGGCTGTTCCCGAGTCCTGCTGCCCAGGTGGGGAGAACAGCCGCCGCCTGGCCCCGCGGGCCGCCCCCCTCCAGGTACCGCCCGACTGAGTCCTGCCTGCGCTCGGGGCCAGGCCGGACTCTCACTCACCCCGGCCCCGCGCTCCCCTGCATCTCCCGGGCCTTCCTCCAGCGCTTGTGGAGGGAGGAGTAATGGCATGCTTGGGGAAGAGGCGGGGATTTGGGGAGGGAGCCAATGGGGGAAGGAGGGGGCGGAGTCGGGCGGGGGGGGGGGCCACGAGCCCTTCCGTGCTCTGGAGCCTTTGCTTGTTTGTCCAGTGTCCCGACCTAACATTGGTTGGGACGTGGGACAAACAAGCAAATATCGGGATGTCTGGTCACCCTACCTCTGTTATCTTTTGGAACATAAGACTGTGAGTCCTTTGTGTGTGTATGTTTATCGGCTTTAACCGCATAAATAACTCATTTATTTTTCTTACTTAATAAATGGTTAGTTTATTATAGGATTGACACAAGTGTTATCACTGGTGCAAGATCTAAAGTGCAATTGATCTGGGGTAAGTGACTGGGAGTAACCTGAATAGTACTGTGATTTTGGTGTAAGGGACTATCTATTACAAAGGCAGGCTTACCTGGGTGACAAGATAGATCAGAGTGCCCAAGGGGACTGTCTGGGACTCCATGTTAAGGCTGCTGTAGTCCTTGAGGAGTTCACATTTGATATTTAGTTGGTGAAATCTATGTATAGAACTCACCAATTTAGGGTCTGTGTCCTGCTTCTTGACAGTCCGCTCTAAGGTTCGTACTCAGGCGTTTGAGTCATTTCAAACAGCTTGACAGCACCTTCCTCTTCACGTAGTACAACCAAAATCCAAAGCCTAGCATTTGGGACTGTGCACCAGAAATAAATGCAGCTACTCACAAAGTAAAGCTACTTCTTGAGCAAAGGTGGCAGAACTGAGCTCTTGGAAAGTTAAACCTTTGTAAGAGATTCTATAGGCATTACTCATATCGGTTTAGCGTTACTGGGGATATTCTGAAGAAAACTATTTAATATGCTTGATTTCTCATATAAGTATAGCAATAACACCAACCAATAGATACCTCCTATAGCATGCCACAATTTCCAGCTGCCTTGGGAGCTACCAGATGCACACACAACTTGCTCCTTAGACATTCATAGTGAATGAGAGTGATTGAGATTGGTGTGCAATGCCAAGTGTCAGGTCCTGGATATGGCAGACAAGCACCCAAGATCATGTCATGCAGCACATACATGAAGCAGCAATCAGCCCTCCATTAGTTCTTTGAGTCAGAGAAAGCTCACGCAGGTGGCTAATTGGTAACACTGTATCTCACTGCCATCTCTACTTTAGCAGCTTGACTGTAAGACTTCAGTTGAGGACAAAAAACTTTAGTTATCATGCTCCCTAAGATGGTGTCACACTGAAGTCTTGACTTACAACTAACTCTCTTTCTAAATCCCCATATAGTTCTTACCCATGTCAGTTATAGAGTGGGTATAGGTCACTCTAAAATTGTGATTCAGGTTGTAGTACAGAACTGGCTGATACGTTATTCTGTAGTCCGTGATACTTGTGCATGCTGTGTTGTACATATCATAGCCAGTAACTGATCACTACTGGATATCCACGGGAAATTAATGCATCAAGTCTAAGGTTACGTCTACACTATGGACCTTACAGCGGCACAGCTGTACTGCTGCAGCTGTGCCACTGTCAGGTCTCCTGTGTAGCTGCTCTATGCCAGCGGGAGAGAGCTCTCCCACCGGAATAATTAAACCACCCACATAGCTATGTTGGTAGGAGAGTGTTTCCCGCCAACATAGCGCTGTCCACACTGATTTTATTTGTGAAACTTTTGTCAGTCAGAGGGCTGTTTTTTCACACCCCTGACCAACAAAAGTTTTACCAAGAAAAGTGCTAGTGTAGACGTAGCCTAAATAGGAGGAGGTGCAAGAACCTGCTAAATCACATTTAGGAACATTAACTGAAGCGAAGGAAATGAAGGAAAAGAAGCAAAGGAAGCAAAGGAAAAGAAATGATTAACGGCACTCAGTTTTGCAGGTAGGTTCTTATCAAAATGTTTACTCAGTAGCATGAATATAGATTTTGTTTAGTTACAACACCAGGCCATGGGGATGCCAGATCAGATAACAAAACAAAAGCCATAAGATACAAGCTTGTACTACGGATCATATATATTGACACAACCACTCAGCAATCTTACTCTCAGTACAAGAACTAAAGTAAAGAGAACAAACCTAACCTAGCCTAATCAGAGTACCTCTGATTTCACCACAAGTTCTGCAGCATCTCAGTGTTTTCCTTGTGTCCCTAAATCCTAGTACCATGGGCTCTAAATACAAACTTAGCATGCCAGAGTAACAGAGTCTTGATCATTTACTCATCACAAAACTAATGCCAATGGTCAGGAAAGTGGAAAGCTGAGAAAATTCAGTGACTTCAAAATTCTTCAGCTACACGTGTAGGGGTGTGAGCCTCCATGCGTGTGGAAGCCCCCTCCAAGCTCCCCTGAGAAAGTGAAAACTGAAGGGTTGCCTTCTTCCAAACAGTGTAAGGCATGAACTCTATATTCTGTTTTTTCACTCTTTTGGTTCCTAAGAGGATATTTCTGAGGATTCTTTTAAGAAAAGAAGAAGAAAACTAACTAAATAAATAAATGACCCATCTTCCCCATGACCTTTAGCCCTAGAGACTGTAAACAAACATGCATATTTGGAATATTTTCTACTAGAAACTGATCCTGAGCCAGAAAATTTGGATCCAGATTTTGAAATCCTTCCCTTCCCTCAAAGCTGATATTTTGTTTATACCCTGCTTTCACTGACAGTTTCTCAACAACATGTCCCTGTAAATTGACTTCAAAGAAGTGCATATGGATCTTAAAATAGAGCCTTTATTATCTGAATGTAGTAGAGAAATGCTGATGTCAAAAACTGGCAGTCTACAGCTTTCTGATTAAGGGCTGTAGCAATGCATCTCTCTGGGTTGTCAAGCTTGGAACCTAGAATAACTCTCTGCCTGTTTACTTTGATGATCTCTTGAGTCCAGATACTTTCCCCCTTAACTGTCTCTGTGAATCCTGCTGCATCATCCTGATTTCCCAAGATCCCTATTGTTAATCTTCGTGGAAAATATTTTATCCATTATTTTGTGCCAAAGAGCTGGATTCTCAAATGGGTCCACTTGAACAGACATTTTCACTGCCTCCTCCACCAGTAACGCCCTCCTTCTTGGTAAAAGTTTGATTACATTCATTATTGGCACTTTCCTCTGGTGAATGAGTTTGTTTCCTCCTAGTCTTCCTAGATTACATAGTGAAAAGGTCCTATAAGAGGTGAAGTTTTGTATGTGCTAATGAATGGCTGAGTAGGCACTGACTGCTAATGGAACAGGTGCTGCACCTAGAACTGCTGTGGGTAATTCCTGTGACAATCAAGTCAAAACAGGTGTGCACAGGTAGTGAGTGTATTGCTAAGAGGCACTTGTGCACCTTGCTTTTAGCATTTTCACTAAAAAATAAAGCAGAGAAATGAGTCAGTGTGCTTGGCAAATTCAAATCCTTAAATACGAGAAAGAGCTTCTAGTGGAACAAGAGAGAAACACATACACCGGAGAATGTCAAATGAAGATGTTTCATTAGCAAAGAGTAAACAGGTGCAGCATTCCAATGGAAATGATGAGATATCTCTTTCCTTTGTGATTGACAATTATCCTGTGAGTGAAAAGACCTCTCATTTTTGAATGGAGTAAAACTTGGATTCTGACATCACTTCCCAGCTATTCGTGGGTTAAGAGGGGCTCTGTCAGAAATAACAGAGAGAAAGAGTGACTCAGACATGTCTCAACTTATTTCTTAGCCATGTGTAGACACAGCAGGAGCAGGCAGAGACTAATGGAAATCCATGTAGATTTATACTCTACAAGTATTGTAAGGAATGTGTGGCCAACTGGGAACTGCTTCATTTGGCCTAGGGCCTAGCTGTGGCCATTGTCTTTCTTCCGAGGAGAATAGCACATTTTGTTCTAGATGAACATTAGTTTAACTCTCAATATTTATGGAGCCATTATTTATAGAGATACATTAGAGCTATTTGAAGAGCTTGCGAGTTTTGCACTTAATGCAACTCTCCATTTCTTTTGGGGATCCTCAATCCCTGGGTTTTATCGCATGCATACTTGTCCCTACTTGGGATCTTCCCCATATTTCATTTTTTTAAAAGAAAAGAGGGTCTCCCTTGACAAAAATATGTATGAACAGCAGCCTAAGGTCTCAATCACCAGAGAAGAAAATTATGTTTTACATGCACATCTTTGCGGGCAACACTGAGACTGGTGGCTTAGCTTGCTTCCCTATTTCATGTGCATGCATAGCTTAGGGTGACCAGGTGTCCAGTTTTCGACTGGAACACCTAGTCAAAAAGGGATCCTGGTGGCTCCAGTCAGCACCACCAACCAGGCTGTTAAAAGTCTGGTCAGCGGTGCTGCAGGGCTAAGGCAGACTAGTCCCTACCTGTCCAGGCCAGCAGGTTCAGCTCTTAGGCGTGGGGGCACAGGGCTCCGTGCACTGCCCAAGCACTGGCTCCACACTCCTATTGGCCGAGAACTGAGAACAGCACGCGGAGCCTCCTGGCCCCCAAGCCTAGGCGGTGGACCTGCTGGCTGCTTCCAGGTGCAGCGCGGTACCGAGGCAGGCAGGCAGCCTGCCTTAGCCCCGGTGCGCCACTGACCGGGAGTTGCCTGAGGTAAGCCCACGCCCCAACCCCAAGCCCCAACCCGCTGCTCCAGCCCTGAGCCCCCCACAAACCCGGAGCCCCCTCCTGCACCCAACCCCTCATCCTGGCCCAACCCCAGAGTCTGCACCCCCAGCCAGAGCCCTCACTACGACCCCAACCTGCTGCGGGGCCTCGGGGAAGAGGCGGGGAAGGGGGCAGGGTCTCAGGAAGGGGCAGGGCTAGGGTGTTTGGTTTTGTGCGATTAGAAAGTTGGCAACCCAAGCACAGCTGGAAACAGACACATAGGCTTCAGCCTTCCAGAGCACATCTACAAGTAAATGACAAAAATATCTATGCAGTTAAGATGACCAGAAACCCATAGGCTGATTGCTCATGGCTTAAATAGTTGCCATTTTTTCCTGTCATCTACATTAGCACCCGTTCATTGGTTCATTTTACACACAGTGAGGGCAGGGGGGCGGCCTATGTACCTAACTTCCAATCTGGAATCAATAAGATATGGTACACTAAAACAGCCTACTGATGGCTCACTTTTTCTTCCATGTCCCAGGCCTACTTCTTGCTAGCCTTCCCTCAAATTCTTCTCTCTCCCGCTCCAGCATTTTTATCTGCTATTTGTCCCAGAAACCAAGGCAGCAAGTCTAGAGGAGTGCTCTTTGCTCCAACACTTCTGTACAGTGAATTACCAGGCACAGCAACTGACAAGAGCAAACAGGTTTATTTTCTGGCTTCCCATCTCCACTTACTTTCTTTATGACAAACTAGTGCTGTCCACAAACAGAAAATTCAGCACATCTCAACCAAGAGCAAAAGGAATAGCAATGTAAGAAAATGGAGCACTTTCTGGCACATTGTCTGTGAAAGAGAATTGGCTGTTCTTTTTGTTGTTGTTGATTTTTCCAATAAATCCATAGGTAGGGGTGTGTGTGTGTGTGTGTGGTAACTTAACAGTACAAATCACACAGGAACTCTCTGCCATCCACTTGCAAACCTACTAATTACAAAAGTGATTCAGACCAGTGATGTACTTCTAATTAGCACAAATAATCAGATCTCTTTCTTGGGGGAAATGAGTCCAGCATAACTGGTGACAATAAAAATAAAGACAAACACAGACACTTTTGCTCTGATTCTTTCATCAGTTTTTATTAGTTCCAACAAGTCTTTATTATTGTCACTTTTATAGGGCCATCATTATCCAAAGTCTATTTACTTCAAACATCACCATCTGCAGTGTATAATATAGAAATTTAGTTGCTATTACAAATAATATAGGAAGTAGGAAGACTACAAGTTGTTTTTATAGGCCAGCTCACATTTGTAGTGTTGTCTGCAAGCAAAGTAAAAGAACATATTAATGAGTTTAAAAATAAGCAAACTCTAGTAAAGAGAACAAGCATAGTGATATTTTTAGAAAGTATCTGAAAAACCACGGTCATGTTGTCAAATTGCAACCCTTTATAAATATGTAGAAATTACTCTTTTAAACAGTGTTTTATTAGCCATAGGAAAAAGCTACAGTGAGTCACTGTGGTCCTTCTAGGAACAATTAAACTAAAACATTATTTATCGTGACCTTTCCAGTTTACATTACAGCTACTGATCAAATGTACAGTCACCCCATGGACATGCATAATCAACTTTATTTCCTATTCTAATTGAGAAATGGAGCTGTTAATGTCAAGAAACATTAAAAGGAAGCTGCTCTACTGATTTTGCTCGGCATACCTATCTGAAAGTTCTCCTGAGGAGAAGCACTATTCACTACGGACAAATTAACATTTGAAAATAAAATTGTGTGCTCAAAATTGGTAATTCAAAGCATACTACTGATGATCATGATCCTGCTTACAGTAACTGTTGTATAGATACTAGTTCATATATGAAAATAATTAAATCTGTACCTCAAAAATATTTCATTTTCACAGGGCCTTCTATCACAAATAGTCCCAAAAATTTTTACTCTCCTCCCACTCCTGGACATGCACAATGGAAGCTTCTTGTAACTAACTCTGATACAAAGAATCAGAGTCTCAATTTCAGAGCTGTGCACTAATAACTTGTAATTTGCATATTGTTCAATAAAAAAAACAGTCTTCACTATACAAAGACTAACTCCTATACACAGGAGTAATTTCCTAACCTATCTGTGGTACATATATGGCCCCCCAGTACTATGGTACCTGAGCACCCCACAGTCTTTAATGCATTTATCCTTACAACACTCTGGTGAGGTAGGGCCATACAAGTGGGAAACCATGAGAGACTGATTTGTTCAAGGTCACACAGAAGTAGGTTGCAGAACAGGTCCCAGGTTAACCCTAACCACTGGACCTGGTTCATTTCATCCACCACTGACACAAATGTGGCTGCTGTTTAACAGTACAAAGCAACAATGAACAACATTTAAGGAGAGCAAGAAGGATACAGTATCCAATTGAAACAGCACAGGAAATGTAGGTATCCAAAATGTGCCAGCAAGTACCCAAATGGGCATCTGTCCACAGCACTGGGGATAATATTACTTCTGTTGTGAAAAGTACCAAGGGAACTCTAACAACCATATGTAATCAGAACCTAATATGTCTGCATCAAACAAAAGATAAGACAGTCTGATCCTTATCTCATAAATTTTACACTGATGTAACTTAATTTACTTCTATGAAGTTACTAATAATTTGCCCTAACGTGAGATCAGAATCAGGTCCACAGCCTCCAACAGCAGGGGCCTTGGTACATCACTAACTTAAAGGAAGTACTATCTATTGAATCACCAACACCAGTAAATCAAAGCTTCTCCAATTTATACACAGCAACTGCCAATTTAGGAATTTCAATTGCTGGTTTTATGCTTTGCATTTCCACTCTATGGAAAAAGTCTCTTTGGAGTTGGGGCGGTTCCCAAAGCATATAATAGTTAGGAGATACTCTCACACTATTGAAACCCTTGCATGAATACTGAAGAATCTTACACAGACATCATGAATTTTTAGAAAAGTAGTTTTGAAAGATAAGATATTAAACAATTTCTATGGGGAATAAGAACACTGGAGATTATTTGCTTTGCTTTAATTACTTTGGCACATTGCTAGATTAGTTTTTGTATGCTACTAGAGCATACAAATCTTTTCATACCAAGATTTTACAAATGCAAAGAAGCGAGTTCCTGTTTTGAATATTTAAGGTTTGCCGTGTTCTGTATTATGTTGTCTTGAGCTGGATTTTCTGCCAAACTAATAAGCAATCAGATTATATTTCCACTCATTTTTTAAATTATTGTTATGCAAACTGTAACCTCAATTTCTACCTATGTTTTTTCTTGCTTCCCTTGCATTTGCTTAGATGTGTAATGTCAAGGGTCCACCGATACACCAATTTTAAAGGCAAGATCAGAGTCAGGCTACACACCAGGTTTTCAATGAGACTTTCATTTTAGGTCATGTTAGATCATCCTTTCTACTCTTCTGCAACATTTTACCTTGACAGGAAACTAATGATAACCCAATTTCTAATGGATTCTAAATTATAAATACAAACTAACATTTGTTAAAAGTTTCCCTGAAGGCTTTATGAAGTGTTTAATAGATCCTAATGTTTATGAATCATGTTAATGCACAACATTAATAAATCCGCAGTTTTAGACTTCTCATTAAACAAAGCATAAAAAAACCAGTGCTATTTAAAGGCGAATTCATCTTCTATTTTGATACTAATGAGAGATGTGCAAGAACCAGTGCAAAAGACTTAACTGAATGACAACATGTACAGTCTTCTCCTGGACACTCTCTTCTGCAGTCTATTTCAAGAGATGTAATTTAAAAGAGGGGATTAGAAACTCCACTTCCTTCAGGAAATTTGGATATCTACTGAGCGAGTGCAAACAACATTTACGTATCCAGGAAAGGAAGCTCCAGCTGACAATGGGATAATGACCCGAAAGCTCCCAAAACTAATTTGTTGCATTTCCCACCACACAACCTATGGCCCAACCCTACAACTGTTATGAAGTGTTTGGGGCTTAGATTGTAAGCCCTGGAGCAGTGACTGCCATTTGTTCGGTGGTTGTATACCATCCAGCAAAATGGGGTTCTGGTCCATGACTAAGGCTCCAAGGCACTACAGTAATATAAATAAATTCCTACAGAACAGTAAATAAATAACAATCTATATTAAAAATAAAAAAGTGTATTGTGCCACAAATTGTTTTGAAGAATTACAGTAGAAAACAAAAATACAGAGTTAATTAATAGCCAATGAAAAACTAAAACGTGCTGGCAAAGGAGACATTATAAGTGTTCCAGCTGGGCTAAGAGTAGTCTGAGAGGCACAGCAGTGGAAGGGAATGCAGACACTGCTTTGGACACCAATAGCAGTTCTAACCACAGCCTTTCCTGCTACTCGCCTGTGCTGAGGCAGGAGTAGGCCTGGTTCCAAGGCCTGGTTCCAAGGCTTCCAGGCAGAGCACTTTGGAAGGCGCTGCCTCCCAATATTGGTAACTCTTTGCTGCTTCTTGAAATTCTCCCTTTGCATTGTCATACTTAAAACAGCCTCAGAACATGCAGCCCGATTGCCTCTGTGAGTGACTTGCTTCCTTCAGCCCACTGTTAATTTTGTACCTGTTGCATTCAAATGGCTGGCTGACCCCCAAGTATCCTTTCACAGCACCAAGCAGTTGCACAATGGCGTGGCAGGAGAGAGAGAAGAGCAGTCCTAGACAAGTGGAATAGCACAGGGAAGAGAGTTACAGTTATCTGAAGCAAGAGGAGACGGACGAATGGATGTGCATTTCAACACAGAGGCATTGGTGTAATGAGTAATGTTGTGAAGGTGGCAATAGTTACCCCCGTAGTGTAGACAGGCCTAAGTTGACTTAAGTTACACTACTCCTGCTACGTGAATAACGTAGCTGGAGTTGACGTAGCTTAGGTCAATTTATTGTGGAGTCTACACTGCCCTGCGTCGATGGGAGATGCTCTCCAGTCGACTTACCTTAATCTTCTTGTTCTGGTGAAGTATCGGAGTCGATAGGAGAGCCCTCTGCAGTCAATTTAGTGGGTCTAGACCCGCTAAATCGATCCCCACTGCATCGATCGCAGCAGCATCGATCCCCGGTAGACGTGGCCTTAGAAGCACTAATGAGACATATTGAATGAGACCGAGTTCACTGTCAAGGTAGAGACAGACAAGGGAAGCAGAAGAAGCTCTGCATCAAGAAAGGGAATTAACGAGGTGTTTGAGGGTATTCTTGCTCAGCAATGCACTTGGCGGCATTAGAGAGACAGCAGATGAAGCAAAGGCGTACGTTTAGATGGCCCAGCAAGCAGAGTGGAAAAGCAAGAGTTAGTAAAGATGGCAAAATATATAGGTGTATGTCTAAGTATCAGTGTGAAAGCAACGATTAAGGTTAAAGGTAACAAATATTACTACGATGATGATGTTTGAATGTAATAACACAGAAAATAGTAGACAACTTTCTTCTTTGTTTAGGGTGGTGTGTGGGTTGCAATTTTAGTCGGAAGTGGATTGAAATCATGCTGTCACAGATAATGGGAGTAGTCCAAAATTTTCTGATTGGGATACTTCAAAGTTAAGCAAAGTGACAGGGAGAACGAGCCAGGAAAGGGTTAAGGACTCAGCAGGGTTTGGGGTCCTTCTCTAGCACGCATCTGGTGGGGAGCACCCAGCACCACACCTCAGTAGAAAGCTCCTTCCCAGAAAGAACAACTATTTGGCAGTCTAGAAGGAGGGTGTAGTGATAAAATGAACAATTGAAGCCTTGAGCTATCATCTGCTTGGGGCACCTGTTACTCTGTTGATTGACCAGGGTCCCCTGAAATGTCTGCAATCTGTGAAGGAGACCAACCCCAGTCTGGTATCTGGCTCTGCATCCCTATGCTTTCATGGTGCAACACAGATCTGGTGCTTTCCATGTGAATGCAGATTTTCCAGGAAGGGAGAGTCTCAAGGGAGAGTGGGGTGACAGGGAGAAAAAGCAAGGAAATGGGTAAGGGTTACCTGTCACAGGACTCAGCAAGGAACTGAAGGAAGTGGTGTGTCCTTTTTGCAGGGATGAGAGAAGCAAAGGGAAAGGCCTCTGGGACTGCAACAGCTTTGGTCAGGGGAATCACTTTGTTTAGTGTTACTTCATGAGTATTTTGTGTTTGAACAATAAATTGTGCCAAAGGCAAGGGCCAAAACAGACTTCGGTGTGTCACTGTTTTTTCCTGGGCTGGTAAGGTGGTGGGCTATCCCATAGACACCTATATAAAAGTGACCTAAACTTTTAGGGTTGCTGAGTAGCTGTAGCTCCATTGACTTCAAAGTTGTGAGTACCTAGGCACCTGTGAAAATTGGGCCATTTGTATTTAGGTGCTTAAGTATAAATTTAGGTTCCTTACTTTAGGCACCTGAATTTGAAGATTTCAGCCTCAGTACTTGGCATGACATGCTCCCCAGACATCTCAAGAAAATATTTTATCCAATACCATCCTAACTTATTCTAGCCAACTTGATGATGCTGTAATGGAATGACCCCTTTTTACCTGGGAGATTTGGGAGTACAATTCCACTTTGGGTTGACTGTATATGCATATAGCACAAGTGATCCAAGCAGAATCCAGCAATGAGCTACTTCACACACACAGCAGCCCCTCACTTCTAAGCCAAACACAAGTGCTGTAAGACATTAGCTCTAGGAGTTGAGCTAAACATCACATCCACCAGCGGAACAGAAGAAATCATCATGAGACAATGCTACACTTCTGGTGAGATGAAGCTTAAAGGATGGTGCTTTATTCTCCCCCTCAATGTTGTAGTTATGTGAGTGCCCATGGGCGGGTACACAATAGTACAGCAGATCACTGCTCCCTATGACTTGCATGCCCATGGAGAAAAGCAAAATATTGATTTTAGAAAGGAGCAGGGGATTTAAATATCACTCACTAGATTTTTTTTCGTTGTTCACAAAGAAATTACAAAATTATACAATATTAAGTGACATTGAATTCTGTAAAAATCTAGGGTACTCTACAACTTCAAAATGAAATCTTTCACAAAGAGCTGTCTCTCAAATTATCTATATTCTATTTCAGTTCTCTTGCATTTTTTTTATTAAAGCATGTAAAAGATTGTCATGTAGTGTACATTTGTCTAAGAAAAAATAAACATGCAAACATTTTGTTGGAGAAGAATAAAGGTAGAGGGCTGCATGTTTCTGTAGAATAATACCTCCTACTTCTTGTATATCGCTTTGCATCAGTAGATCTCAAAGTACTATATGAAGGTCAGTATCGTTCACCTCATTTCACAGAGGGGGAAACTGAGGCACAGAGAGGTTAAAGTCACTTGCCCAAGGTCACCAGCAGGCCAGTGGCATTCAGGCACAGAACCCAGGTCTCCTGAGTCCCAGTCAAGTGTTGAGAAACGACTTTCTGGGATATCACCTCACACCACTGCAATATCTTTATATTCAAAATCGCAATATACTATTTGTAATACGTATCTGCTCCAAATGTAATAGAAACATATCTGCATTGCATAAATCATACGTGACAGCACATTAGGTCTTTTAAATAACATTGTGAACACCAGGAAATGATGCAAAGAACCCATTTTTCATGTTATTAATACAATCCAAGTTACAGTACTTATCCTCCTACTGATTCCATTTGATTAGACGAATCATTAGCATATGTAAGATCTTTCAGCCACAAAGGGTAGCACATTTCCTAAGCAATGGGAAAGACCCACTACTCAGATCTTTTGCGGGCACTGGTGAGTTATGCAGACCAAAGCCAAGGAAAGACCATACAATAGTTCACTTCTGTTTTATGGAGATTTTTTACAACATCCTTCACCCACAGTAGCTAAGCACTTTATGGGCAAGAGCCCAGAGAAGGATCTAATCTTTGGTATTTCTCTTGCCCTTTGACTAGGAGGTCTACAAGCAAGGCCCTGTGTGCTCACCTGTTCATGTCAATGAGAGGGTAAATCTGTAAAGGTGAAAAGTTAAAATGTCAACATTGTTAACCATTTTATTGGTGTTCATTATGACTACTTTGCTTACCCTGTAATCCCAACTGCCTCCCACACCTCCCCTGGGGCCAAAAATCCTCAACTTCTTCCTGCTCAACTACCAAAAACACCTCCAGTGTAGGATGCGTTATCAACTCCAAAAATCTTTGGCATATCCCAACTGGGAGGACAATGTAAAATAAACTGAATGTACTATGAAAGTAAACACCACAGAGATTAGTGTATTGACTGTATTATTACATATTATATTTAAATTACAACCCTGTATTTCTAAATATAAATTTGGCAGAATTTCCTGCCCGCCACATCAGAGTGGTGCAGAATCCAGGAATTGTGATGCACAGTGACGATACAGCTTGCTGCTGAGCCTTGGTTAGGAATTATAAGGGCTTTTATTTGCTCTGTCATAAATGCTGAGTGAAATTGTGTGCTGCTGAATGGAACTGAGTGGTCAAAGAAATGAGTCTTTCATGTGGGCCTGAAAGCGGTCATTCTGGCATCCTCTGGGAACGAGTGCTATATGCACATGCCAGCAGCCAGGAAAGCCCTGTCTCCAACAAACACAAGTTTCATCCTCGAGGCAGACAATTTCATTGTTCCTGAGGAGCACAGATGTTGAGGGATAAGGTCCTGGAGACTGGCTCCATCTTACTAGGCATTTCCCTTGACTTGAGTTTTCTCATATCTTGGGGAGTGGGAGGGGATGCAGTTATGGTCACAGCATCTAGTCCTATATGGAAGGAGTCTAACTTTTCATTTTTCTAGGCATTTACTGCGTCTGATCCTGAAAGATGTGGAACACCCGCTGCTCCAACTGAAGTCAATGGAGCCACATGTGCTCTTGGGCACCTTGCAGGATCAGGCACATTTCAGCAGGAGCTGAGGATGCTCATATCAGGATCATACGGCAGAACTTATTGGTATATTTTTTCCTTTTGGAGTAAAGAGCCAACTTGTGGCCCAGTTAATGTAGTGTCACCAGGGGGGCGGGGAGCGGGGTGGGAAGAAACAGGGCATACGCCTTCTGAACCTTATGTCCCTGTGCTGGGCACTGGCACCACAGTCGGCAGTTGGGGGAATCAGCTTCCACAGAACTGCTACCGGCTGACCTTGTACAGGTGGGAGGAACAGGGTAGGGATTGATAAGAGCTTTGGTCACAAATCACTGCCCCTTACTCTGAGCTCATGGCAAACTCATTGTCTATTTTGGTCAATTACACGGTCAAAGGATTTTAAAAATTGTAAATTTCATCATTTCAGCTATTTAAATCTGAAGTTTCACGATACTGTAATTGGAGGGGTCCTGACCCAAAAAGGAGTTGTGTGTGTGTGTGTGGGGGGGGGGTCGTGGTACTGCTACCCTTACTTCTGTGCTGCTGCTGGCGGCAGCGCTGCTTTCAGATCTGGGCAGCTGGAGAGCGGCAGCTGCTGGCTGGGAGACCAGCTCTGAAGGCAGAGTCACTGCCAGCAACAGTGCAGAAGTAAGGATGGCATGGTATGATATTGCCACCCTTACTTCTGCACTGCTGCTGGTGGGGCGCTGCCTTCACAGCTGGGCGCCCGGCCAACAGCTGCTGCTCTCCAGCTGCTCAGCTCTGAAGGCAGCGCAGAAGTAAAGGTGGCAATACTGCAAGCCTTCTAAAATAATCTTGTGTACCCCCTGCAAATCCCTTTTGGGTCAGGACCCCCAATTTGAAAAATACTGGTCTCCCTTATGAAATCTGTATAGTATAGGATAAAAGCACACAAAAGACCAGATTTCATGGGAGGGAGACCAGATTTCATGGTCCGTGATGCATTTTTCATGGTCATGAATTTGGTAGGGCCCTACTCATAACTGAACCAATAATAATAGGGGGGGAAAGAGATTTTGACTAAAGCGGAGTTAAGCCAATGGAGAATCTAGCCCTCAATTTTCTAATGTAGAGATTAGGGCTGTCAAATAATCGCAATTAACTCACATGATTAACTCAAAAAATGAATCGCGATTAATCGCTCTTATAACAATAGAACACCAATAGGAATTTATTAAATATTTTTGGATTTTTTCTACATTTTTAATATTGATTTTAATTACAACACAGAATATAAAGTGCACAGTGCTCACTTTGTATTATTATTTTTTATTACAAATATATGCACTGTAAAAATGATAAACAAAAGAAATAATATTTTTCAATTCACCTCATACAAGTACTGTAGTGCAATCTCTTTATCATGAAAGTGTAACTTACAAATGCAGATTTTTTTTGGTTACATAACTGCATTCAAAAACAAAACACTGTAAAACTTTAGAGCCTACAAGTCCACTCAGTCCTACTTCTTATTCTGCCAATCGCTAAGACAAACAATTGATGGGAGATAATGCTGCCTGCTTCTTGTTTACAATGTCACCTGAAAGTGAGAACAGGAATTTGCATGGCACTTTTGTAGCTGGCATTGCAAGGTATTTACATGCCAGATGCGCTAAAGATTCATATGTCCCTTTGTGCTTCAACCACCATTCCAGAGGACATGCTTCCATGCTGATAATGGGTTCTGCTTGATAATGATCCAAAGCAGTGCGGACCCACACATATTCATTTTCATCATCTGAGTCAGATGCCACCAGCAGAAGGTTGATTTTCTTTTTTGGTGGTTTGGGTTCTGTAGTTTCCGCATCAGAGTATTGCTCTTTTAAGACTTCTAAAAGCATGCTCCATACCTTGTACCTCTCAGATTTTGGACGGCACTTAGGGGGAACAGACAGCAAATGTGAAAAATCGGGAAACGGGGTAAGGGGTAATAGGAGTCTATATAAGAAAAAGACCCAAAAATCGGGACTGTTCCTATAAAACCAGGACATCTGGTCACCCTAACGGCACTTCAGATTCTTAAACATGGGTCGAGTGCTGTAGCTATTTTTAGAAATCTCATATCGGTACCTTCTTTCCGTTTTGTCAAATCTGCTGTGAAAGTGTTCTTAAAACATGAATATGTGCTAGGTCAGGGGTCGGCAACCTCTGGCATGCGGCTCGCCAGGGTAAGCACCCTGGGTGGCCGGGCCAGTTTGTTTACCTGCCGCGTCCGCAGGTTCGGCCGATCGCAGCTCCCACTGGCCGTGGTTCGCCGTTCTAGGCCAATGGGGGCGGCGGGAAGCCGCGGCCAGCACATCCCTCAGCCCATGCCGCTTCCCGCAGCCCCCATTGGCCTAGGACAGCGAACCGCGGCCAGTGGGAGCCGTGATCGGCCGAACCCACCGACGCGGCAGGTAAACAAATCGGCCCGGCCCGCCAGGGGGCTTACCCTGGCGAGCCGCGTGCCAGAGGTTGCCGACCCCTGTGCTAGGTCATCATCCGAGACTGCTATAATATGAAATATATACAGAATGCGGGTAAAACAGAGTGGGAGACATACAATTCTCCCCCCAAGGAGTACAGAAACAAATTTAATTGACACTTTTTTTTTTTAAAAAGAACATCATCAGCATGAAAGAATGTCCTCTGGAATGGTGGCCAAAGCATGAAGGGGCATACGAATGTTTAGCATATCTGGCATGTAAATACCTTGCAACGCTGGCTACAAAAGTGCCATGCAAACACCTGTTCTCACTTTCTGGTGATATTGTAAATAAGAAGCAGGCAGCATTATCTCCCATCAATGTAAACAAACTTGTTCATCTTAGCAATTGGCAGAATAAGAAGTAGGACTGAGTGGCTTGTCGGCTCTAAAGTTTCATATTGTTTTATTTTTGAATGCAGTTTATTTGTACATAATTCTACATTTGTAAGTTCAACTTTCATGATAAAGAGATTGCACTACAGTACTTGTATGAGGTGAACTGAAAAATAAATTTTTTTTGTTTTTTACAGTGCAAATATTTGTAATCAAAAATAAATATAAAGTTAGCACTGTACACTTTGTATTGTGTTGTAATTGAAATTAATATGTTTGCGAATGTAGTAAACATACAAAAATATTTAAAATAAATGGTATTCTATTGTTTAACAGCGCGATTAATCGTTATTAATTTTTTCAATCGCTTGACAGCCCTGGTAGAGATCCATTCAGTTTTAAGGGTTAGTTTCAAGACATCTTTATTTAGAAGGAACAACGAGGAAGAACAACAGTGTAACTACAATTCAAACATTACACAATTATTATTTATACAATATTTCTGTTTTCCCCACTGTTAAAATCTGTGGTTATTACAAGTAGTCATGTGAATCTATTTACATATAGTATGTATATATAGACACTATTTAGTATAATCAGCACACAAAAGGCAGTTAGGATTCAAATGTTTTACAAGCACAGAAGTCAGAAAATTCCTTCACTTTTCTCACAGTAACCACAACTCACCCTCTGACACATGGATTAGAAGCTATGAAAAGTAAAAAAAAAAAAAAAAAAAAAATTGTCAACTGTTTCCACTTTTACTAAATATAATTTCCAAAGTTGTCTGCCATTCCAAGTACGGAAAAAATATCCCACCAGGTGTTGGTAAGTGCTAATTTTTTTTATCGCAACCACCATATGTGGTTTTAATTTTGCTGAAAGAGTCCAAACTCCGCTTGCATGGCCTGTAAAAATTTCAAAAGGGTACCAGATCCCACTGGCCATCATTGCTGCATGTATCAAATACTGATCCTGAAATGAATCTGTGTACCAAACTGACAAATGCTTAATAGATGAGGATGCAAATGTCACCATTAAAGTTTAATCCAGTGCCTAATGGCCAAGGACAGCATGGTGGCAGGACAGCACAGCTTTAATAATGTTTGAAATAGATGTCACATTTTTCACAGCTTGCCTCCCAACAAACCTTTCCCAAAAATCTCACCTGGTCTTAATAAATCGTTCTGGAAAAATTTAGTCCAAGCTTTTTGGAAGAACCTTTGGAAAAAAAATCAGTTAAAGCTTTACACGGTGAAGAAAGAGGACTGTCTGCCTGGAGAGTCTGATCAAAAAGATTCTTGTAGTAATAGGATCAATATTTCACAGAGCTGTTTATAAAATTCCACAGGGGACTGATTTATCCCTATTTTTCCCTGTGTTAAAGTTTTAATGGCCTCCAGGATTTACATCTCAAATTGGCAAATAACTTCTTTGTCATCCTTATTTATTCTCAATTATTCACCCCACTTCAAATAGTCCAGGATAATCTTTCTAGATTTATATGATAATTTATATGAATCCATTTAAAGATACTGAAATGCCTCTGACTCTTTTCCCTCCCCAGGAACAGTCTCTCTGGCAGCTGTATATATTGTGGAGACTGTATTTTCAGCTTTCTTAGAGGGAATGGAGTTAATGAACTGAATCAACATCTTCTACATAGTTGAAATTAACCCCCACACAGGGCCCTACATGCCACGTAAGCCCTACTTAAGCCTTTACCGTGCAATTTAAGTGGTGCTAAGGGCCTTGGAGGAGGCCTCTGCATTCAGCTGAACTTCTTATTATTATCATAGCAACAAGGCCTGACTTTGTACATAAGAAGTGTTGTGTCAATAGCAATTAACTCTCAAGTACTTTTTCTTTCCTGTCCCACTACAGTTTTTTCACCTAGGAAATATTGTCCTGGAATAGTTTGTGAATCCCTTTTAACTTGTTAATTTTGCCTGCAATTCTCTGTATTTTCTTCTTTCTCCCTTTTATATTTTTAGCCACCTTGTGTAATTTGTCAACTAACCTCTTCACGTTGGGTTAAATAATCCTAGCTCTGTTGCAGCAGAGTTCAGTGCAGCTGAGTGGAGGGAAGAGACAAAGGTGGCTCTAAATGACCTTTCTATTACCAATACCCAATCCTGAGGCTGATCCAGCCTCCAGTGCAATCTGGAGTGGCTAAAGGCTGCTCTAACTAGTGCCAGCTTGTAATACGCCTTAAGGGCCATTACATGCTAGCAAGGATCACCAGTGCTGAGTGTGCTCCAGCTTTACACAGATTCTATTCTGTGTAGGTTTTTGTACAGCGTTCATCACTATAGTATATGACCACCTTCCAGTAGCACATTAACCAATGTGACTTATCTATGTCATGTGTTTTTTTTTCTAATCCTCCCTCCAGGAGGAGAAGCATGGTTTGTCTTAATAGAGATTTTTTTTAAACATACGAAGAGCCCATATGCTTGTGGGGGAGAATGGGAGGAAGAGAATGGGACAGGAGAGGCTGGCATACAGCCAATGTCGCCAGCTGATGATTCCCCCACACTGTGGAAATCTTCAGCTCCCTATTCATGGCTCGTTGTAAGAGATCCTTTTGCATTGCTCCTGCAGCACAAAATGGACCTTAGTGCGAATCAGAACCTGGCCCATAACCTTTACAACATCCCCTACCAATCCCGGAGATCAAGGAGACAATAGAGTAGGCTCTATAAATGACAGAAGAACCTTGTTAATTCCATTTTACATAAAATGCAATTATTCTCTCACACATCCATACAACCCTCCAGCATCTTCCCTCACTTTTCATCACAGACTTAACAACAGCGAGGTCCCCTATTACTATTTTGCTTACAAATTATACAACAGTACATTACTAGTATAGTATGAAGTACCCTAAATTAAAACTGACACTTGTCAAAATAAATGAAGGGCACTATGATGCAGTATGCTTAATTTTCTCTTTTAAATATGGGGATTATCATCATTAACTCTCAAAGTTATGCCATCAGCAGTGATCTACTAATGTTTAAGTTGAATTCGACTTTGAAATATTTTTCTTCATTAATTTGTAGCCAAAACTCCTAACTGGGAATGACCTCATTTGAAACATTAGCTAGGTATTTGTAAACATACTATAACTAGTATCAGACAGGACATACTGCCTTCATCTTTACCAGTCCAGATCTATAATTATATTATGATGTGTCAAATAACTCAGGGATAATCTTGCACCAAGATTCCTCTAATTTTTTTTAATTTCAAGATTAAGATGCTCTATGACAAAATTAGCTTCCTAGAATTAAATTGGGCCATCCATAACAGAAAGTCTCCTCAAGGTTTGTAAGTGTATCTAATCATAGAATCATAGAATATCAGGGATGGAAGGGACCTCAGGAGGTCATCTAGTCCAACCCCCTGCTCAAAGCAGGACCAATTCCCAACTAAATCATCCCAGCCAGGGCTTTGTCAAGTCTGACCTTAAAAACCTCTAAGGAAGGAGATTCTACCACCTCCCTAGGTAACCCATTCCAGTGCTTCAACAACCCTCCTAGTGAAAAAGTTTTTCCTAATATCCAACCTAAACCTCCCCCACTGCAACTTGAGACCATTACTCCTTGTTCTGTCATCTGCTACCATTGAGAACAGTCTAGATCCATCCTCTTTGGAACCCCCTTTCAGGTAGTTGAAAGCAGCTATCAAATCCCCCCTCATTCTTCTCTTCTGCAGACTAAACAATCCCAGTTCCCTCAGCCTCTCCTCATAAGTCATGTGCCCCAGCCCCCTGATCATTTTTGTTGCCCTCCACTGGACTCTTTACAATTTTTACACATCCTTCTTGCAATATGGGACCCAAAACTGAACACAGTACTCCAGATGAGGCCTCACCAATGTCAAATAGAGGGGAATGATCACGGCCCTCGATCTGCTGGCAATACCCCTACTTATACAGCCCAAAATGCCGTTAGCCTTCTTGGCAACAAGGGCACACTGTTGACTCGTATCCAGCTTCTCGTCCACTGTAACCCCTAGGTCTTTTTCTGCAGAACTGCTTCCTAGCCATTCGGTCCCTAGTCTGTAACAGTGCATGGGATTCTTCCGTTCTAAGTGCAGGACTCTGCACTTGTGCTTGTTGAACCTCATCAGGTTTCTTTTGGCCCAATCCTCTAATTTGTCTAGGTCCCTCTGTATCCTATCCCTACCCACCAGCATATCTACCACTCCTCCCAGTTTAGTGTCATCTGCAAACTTGCTGAGAGTGCAGTCCACGCCATCCTCCAGATCATCAATGAAGATATTGAACAAAACTGGTCCCAGGACCGACCCTTGGGGCACTCCGCTTGAAACCAGCTGCCAACTAGACATGGAGCCATTGATCACTACCCATTGAGCCCGACGATCTAGCCAGCTTTCTATCCACCTTATAGTCCATTCATCCAGCCCATACTTCTTTAACTTGCTGGCAAGAATACTGTGGGAGAACGTATCAAAAGCTTTGCTAAAGTCAAGAAATAACACATCCACTGCTTTCCCCTCATCCACAGACCCAGTTATCTCCTCATAGAAGGCAATTAGGCTAGTCAGGCATGACTTGCTCTTGGTGAATCCATGCTGACTGTGCCTGATCACTTTCCTCTCCTCTAAGTGCTTCAGAATTGATTCCTTGAGGACCTGCAGGACTCTAACACTGAAAATCTACTACTTCTGCATTACAACTGTGCACATCCCTTTAAAAGATGCCAAACACATTCTCAAATCTCAGAAAATAGTTGTGAAATAGAAAACAAGCCCCCTACTTTTAATACCATTTCAAATAAATTCACCTCCAAGTAACTGACAGATTCCCAACTATTAAACACTTATAAGCTAATAGAAGCAGCAAAGAGACAAGAGAATCCAGTGTCTACAATTTCATACACTATTAATTTAAAAAATTCTTACCCAGATTAATTCTCATTAGTTGCCAACTTGGCAGGTCCTTCTGACACCAAGCAGCTTAATATCTGTTCAAGGACCTTGCAAGAACAAGCATATATCTTAAGATCTGATTTTTGTCTGCCTGCAGTTAAAGAGCAGACAATACAGCAAGGGTAGGCAGCCTATGGCACGCGTGCCGAAGGCGGCACGCGAGCTGATTTTCAGTGGCACTCACACTGCCCGGGTCCTGGCCACCGGTCCGGGGGGTTTTGCATTTTAATTTAATTTTAAATGAAGCTTCTTAAACATTTTAAAAACCTTATTTACTTTACATACAACAATAGTTTAGTTATATATTATAGGCTTATAGAAAGAGACCTTCTAAAAACGTTAAAATGTATTACTGGCACGCGAAACCTTAAATTAGAGTGAATAAATGAAGACTCGGCACACCACTTCTGAAAGGTTGCCGACCCCTGCAATACAGTCTTTAACTTTACCTTGCTATTCCAGTTTTAATAATCCAGTCTTACGCGTGTGTATATATGTAGATCTTCTTTCTTCACTGTCACAGTGTATTGAATATGTCACAGCTTGAGCCCAGGTCACTAAGCAGGGACAGCATACATTACTAACATAAATTACATTTTACTGCACAAGGGCATGCATGCAGAGTAAGAGACAGCACACACTTAATTGGCTGTGTAAGTCTACAGAAGTCTTTCAGTTTAAGTCTTTGCCTCATGGAATAGATTCTCTCTAGTACAAACACTGGGAGGCTTCCCGGCTTTCCAGTCAGCCTGATGTTTTTTCCTTCTTGTTGACTTTTCTATATATTAATAGCAAGGGCAAGGGGGCAGGGTAAACATGACAAGGGTCTAAATGAAGGAAAGACATAAGTGTGGAGCAACAATTCATATCCAAGTAATAAGAACAGCAACAAAAAGCTTACAGGTGTCTACTCTCTCCAGATTATAGTAGCAAACCAAAAAATCTAGCACAGAGCACAACCATTTGAAACAATAGACTAAACTCTGAACTGAAGTCAATTGGGTTACCAGGGGTATAAGTCACTGTCTAATTTAGCCTGCCTCTAACAAAGATCACACACATACAATGTGTCATTCTGAAACATTCACAATAGAATTAATTTCAAATGAACGATGCATAAGCACCACACTCAAGTGCCTGGGGTTGCACATGTGTATCACCAGCATTTATAAACAAACTAAAACAAGGAAGAGACTGTTTTAGTCTCCCTCCATTTGTTTGGAAGCTCCAGATATAATCTTAAGGCAAATTTCTCTCAAACACAGCAGTGTTTCTCTCTGGGAAATTATTTTCATTCCATTAAGCACTGGCGTTAGGTGTAAAATATGTAAGCCAAATTAATAACAGAAAACAAATGGAAATCAATGGTATGTGTTCTCAAAACTGGCTAATATTTTTGCAGTAGCAAGATGTGGAAGAAAGAACGGAAACTGATATTCATTTTCGTGAAATAAAGTCCTGTAGCAATTTTTGAAATACATTTAGCAAACTGCTATAATACACAAGATAAATCAAGCTAGGGAGTGGTTAAACATATTGGCAAGCATATTGTCTAGGAAAAAGAGGTGACCTTTACAAGTAGTTATATGGATAGAAGATAGATTTACTGACCAGCCCAAAATACTTTTGTCATACATAAGAAAACATGTCAGAGTAATAATGTAATCAATAAAACACACTGCAGTGTTTACAAAAGTGAAATAAACACTAAATTTTATACTGTTTATTTTAACAGGGTGTTTTCTTTAAAATAAAGAAGAATGAAAACAGGAGACAAAACTGTTTAATGGCAGAATTCTACACAATTAAAATCGAAGAGGGGGAAAAAGCAGGCTGAGGCCTGGTCCCCACTAAGCCCCCACTTCGGACGAAGGTACGCAAATTCAGCTACGTTAATAACGTAGCTGAATTCGAAGTACCTTAGTCCGAACTTACCGCGGGTCCAGACGCGGCAGGAAGGCTCCCCCATCGATGCCGCGTACTCCTCTCGCCGAGCTGGAGTACCGGCGTCGACGGCGAGCACTTCCGGGATTGAGCCGGGATCGATTTATAGCGTCTAAACCAGACGCGATAAATTGATCCCAGAACATCGATTGCCTGCCGCCGGACCCTCTGGTAAGTGTAGACATACCCTGAGACATTTTAAAAAGCAGGAAACCAGAAAAAAAACTACATCCAAGTATTTATAGTCTGACACAAGTCCACAACAGCAAGCAAATTCAGAGTTAAGGATGAAAATTATGTCTGACATTCTGTCCTTAACTCACCCTGTTGTGCCTAAGGACTACAGCATGCATAATATGCAAGAACACCCATTATTCTTTTTGGACACCGATGTAATATCCAAAAACAAGATGAGCTGAGAGCTAATTATCAGACCTAATTTTCAACTGTAACTTCTGGGTCTAAGCAAGACTGTGACTGTTCACTTCAACTACTTCCTGTGGCTACTTTTTTCCCTAACTCCTCATAAGAGAAGGTTTGATTTTTTGATTGAGTTTTTGATTTACTTGGTCTTTCAGTAAAAAAATCATAGTCCACTGATACTACGGTTTATTTTCTATCTACTGCTACCGCCAGTTTGCTTATGGGGACCCTGGAAAGGAAGTGAGGTGCCTTTCGGAAGGTAGAAAATATCATGAGCTATCCATTTAGCCACTTGCTCATAGATTATTCTCTCCTTTCTGATTTACTGTTTTGATTAGATTAAGGCTACACTACAGCGGGGGGTCGACCTAAGATACGCAACTTCAGCTACGTGAATAGCGTAGCTGAAGTGGCGTATTTTAGGTCGACTTACCTGGCTGTGAGGACGGCGGCAAGTCGACCGCTGCCGCGCCGCCGTCGACTCCGCTGCCGCCTCTTGCTGCGGTGGATTTCCGGAGTCGACGGCAGAGCGATCAGGGATCGATTTTATCGCGTCTTCACTAGACGCGATAAATCGATCCCAGAACATCAATTGCCTGCCGCCGGACCCTCCGGTAAGTGTAGACGTACCCTCAGAGACATTCTGCGTTCCTTTCTTGATAATACTAGGGAAATATTTCACTACAAGTGGAATTATTTCCTTCTATTCTGGCTGCAAGCTGCAGACAAGAGAAACTTTATGGTAGCAAAGTGCAGCTGGCAAACCTAAAAAGTTCCAAGATTTTCAAGGGGAAGTAATTTCTCCTGGGTTCTCATTTCTGACGTTTTAGATTCCAACTCTAATAGATCACTGTCCTCAAGAAAAAAAGAGAACTCTAAATTGGAAGAACTGGAGGAGTCTATTGCATTTCCTGGTAGCCTCTTTTTTTAAAAAAAAGTCATCCGAAATTTCTAGGGGGTTCTCTTTAGGTATGGCCCCTGTGAGGGTTTGCTTCATTGAACAGATTTAATTCATTATGGCTCAAGAACTCTCTCTTGGTTCAGGTATCTCCATTCCTCTACTATCCCAATGCCTTGCAAAACTATAAGTGAACATATCACATCTTTCTCTTTCTCTCTCACTCACACACACTCACAGAGCAGAGGCAGGATGTGAGAGTGTGCATTAGTGTGAATAGACTAAGTAAAAAAAAAAAAAGCGGTGTTTGTATTTTGCTGTAAATTCACCATAATTCATTTCATCCTTGTCTGTTCCGTCTCTTCTGGATATGAGTTTCGGATTCCTGGATTAGTTTCCAAGAAAGCCCTATCACCTGCACATACAAATTTTACAGTTGATGGTAAAAGCTTGACAGTTCCACTTTTCCAGTGAAATATAGCTGTTATAGGAAGTCATGATAGGAAGGAGACCCTAGCTCCAGAAACGAAGCAAGAATCAGAGAAAAAATCCTAGGCAAAACATATTTTGGAAGAGTGAAAAAAAGCAGAATAGGAAAAAAAAAAAAAAAAGGAGGTTACAATCTCATTCCAACATGTGAAAAATTATGCTTCCATTGGTATTTCCAGGAGCTCTGTACACTAATCCCTGCATATCATAGAGCAGGCCACTTTATCCCGCCCCCCCCTTCTCTTACTTCATTGTCCTCTTCCTTTCTGCTCCAGATCTCCACATTTCCCCCCTTATCTCCATTGTCTATGGTAATCTATGAAACCATCAGCTTTGTTTCTAGCTTTCCGATTTCTTTTTTTCCCTCTACCCTCAACCTTTTTTTAAAAAAAAAAATGCTACCAGAACACCCAAACCTGCAACCAAGAGGATTTCTGGTTCAGTTTGGAAAAATTGAACCATTGGTAGCAGCAACTCTCTGTTGAAGTTAATAGTACTTTCCTGGGGGGTAGGAGGGGGGAAATCACCTTTTTAGAAGTAAATTTGCAGCAATTAATAAGATTAATGGGCAATACCATAATTTAATAGTTACAACAGCTGTTAAAATAGAGTATCACATATTAAACCCTCTTATTCACCATGCAAATTTACTAACCAAAACACTGATTGTTAAGAAGTGCCAGCAAATTTAAGCTGTGAGTTTTTGCTACTGTCACACTACTCCATCACCTAAAAATGCATGAATAAATGGGAGTATATGCTGTAAAAGGACTGACTGTGTGTGGTATCTCTCATATGATCAATTTCATGCCATCAATAGACCTTGGTTCTTTTCCACTTTCTTCTTCTAGGTCTGTTAGAAGAAGGCATACTCCCAATTCAGGAAGTTATCCTTTAGATATACTATAACTCTAAATTTTTACTTCATGTAAGGGATTGACTGCTCATAATTAAGGCCCCAAACATGCAAACTCTTATGCACATGCTTTATTTTAAGCATGGGAGCAGTCTGACTTCAGAGGAACTACTTCCATGTTTAAAGTTAAGCACATCTGTAAGTAACTGCAAGATTGGGACCTAAGTAGAATTGCTAACCCTCCAGGATTTTCCTGGAGTCTCCAGGAATTAAAGATTAATCTTTAATTAAAGATTTATGTAATGTGATGCAACCTCCAGGAATATGTCTTGCCAAAATTGGCAACCCTATACCTAAGGCAGCATTTCCAGGATGATCTTGGATGATTAGGTTTGGACCTTGGGAAGTATTTTTATGTTTATTTTAAGGTCATATATCCTTGAAAAAAAAGTTTTAAAATAAAATGATACAGAGCCCAACAACACAAGCAAATACACCACTATAAAATGATTAAAAGCTAAGGAAATAGAATATAGCAAATGCATAAGAAGAATGAAGGGGGGAAATCCTGCAGGAAAAGAAGTTATTTTAATTACTGTTTATTTCTATCCCCTCTTGCTGCATATACATGGCAATGAAAATAGATTGCAAATTGCCTACTAAAGAAAGATGTATCAAAAGATGTTTACCACCCTGTTTAATGACCCATACTCAATGACATGTATAGCAAAGTAATGTTTTCATTAACTCATTTACAAATAGCTTCATAATAATAATAATAATCCTTTAATTCCATTTCATCTGAGAGTTTTGAGAAATATAAAGTAGGTGAGGATCATATGGGCCAACCAAGATGACAAACTACACATGCATGAAAATTAACTTCTTAAAAGGTCCTCTGCTTAAGTTACTTTTATGTATTTATTTTTCAGGATTCAAAAGTGTTCATTATGAGCTGAATCCAAAGTCTACTGAGGTCAACTGGAGTATTTCTACCTGCACTTTGAATTAGACTCTATACCTCTAGGTGCATGTTCAGATTCATATACATCTCTATGGTTGGACACCTTAGTTGCAACAGTGGCCAGAAATATCTTTTTTCCCCATCTCTATAAGACAGGATTTCACTGCTTCCCTCAGAGGCAGATCCTGACCACAGTGATCCATTCCTTTGTCACTTCTACAAAGAGGTGCTGCAATGTTCTTTATTTCCAGCTTTCTACATACAGTGGAAACTGCAACTTATAAAACATGCAGCCACATGTCTCCAAAGTGGACCCATCAGTTGAGGGGTAGAGGAGGGGAAATAATCACACTAGTGCTGTGTGCATTAAACCAGCTCCCAATCTACTACTGGATGAAATTTGAGGGCTATGGTCTGACTACCTAAAAAAACCCTATTCTCTTTACACAACTTTAAGAATCCCATTATCAACAGGGATAATGCAGTTTGAAGAACACAGGCCCACGTTGGCTAGATGTGAACTCCTACTGCAGAAGGTCAGGAGGGATGAGTGCATGTATTCCCTTCTTTAAAAGACAATGCAACCAATCCGTTTGCAGAGGCCTTACCATAATAGAAACAAAACGAAAACCTCATAATTGGCAAGCAACACATCTCTCCCTTAAGAAACACAATCTATGGAATACATTTCCTCCATGGGTGGGGTAGAGGAAACATTGTCCTTCTATGACTACAGCAGAGTCTAATTCTTGTATGTGGTATCTAGAAACTGGTGACTGGTACAATAAAAACACTTATGTTGCAGAGATGCATGAGAAATCAGTGGCCTGTGAGGAATTTATGGTCTGACTCACCGTTCAGTGTAAAGTCCCTTGAATTGAAACCAGAAAGAACATGAAGCTAGAGTAATCTACTGATCTCTACAGCTGATCCCACAAAGTAACCAAGCTGTCATATTCTGGACCAAAGTGAAGTTTCCAAGTGGCCTAGAAGTATAGCCCCATGAGCAGCCCATTGCAGCAATCCAATCTGGACATGACAAAATGGATAACTGTGGTAAGGACCACATCCAAAAGAAATGTTCATAGTCATTGCACAGATGACAATGTGCACTCTTTACCACCAAAGCCATATATAAATCAGGAGTCCAAAAAATAAACTTGGAATGCCAGCCTCCTTAAGAAAGCGTGGACAAATTTTCAAAAGCTGGAGGTGGCAGGTGCTGAAGAAGAGAAAAGGTAGATCTTCGCCAAACATTGTAGTTGTTTCCAGAATCCAACCATCAGCATCTTCAAATTATCTGGACTGAGTTCTGTCAGTTTACCTATGTCCAAATCTCTATCTCCCTCAAGCACTGGACACTTACCATCTGGATCTAATGAAAAGAAGGCAGACTGGCACATCATCAGCATACCAATAGCACCATAGCCCCAAACCATGATTTGCTCCAGCTCCCTTACAGAGACATTAAGCAGCAGTGGTGACAGAACAGAACCTACCTAGCAGAACTGCTCAAAATAAAAATATCTTAGTGTGGATAATTATTCAACTTCACCTTCTGGGATCCCTCTGAGAGGAAGGAACAGACACTCAAAAATATTCCTTTCCACGCATGTCAGGATCAGCAATCAGTTCAACATAGAGCACTGTCAAAGGCATTGTGTATGTATCAACAGCTTTTGAGCAAACATGGACAAATGACCTTTATCCATTCCTAGGAGGGGTTCATCAACCAACAAGAGCAATGCTATCTGTGTGTCATACACAGACCTGAGCCAGGTCAACAGGGAATAAAGAAATCTGAGATCTTAGATACTGCCAGTCGACTCTGTGTCACTTTCTCAATACCCTGGTCCAAAGAGGGCAGGTTAGAGCAAGGGAACATTTTGATTCTGACATTTAATGCCTCATATGTTTGTTTATTAAGGAACACTAATAAGCAGTAAAAAAAACGAAGAAAAACCCCACCAAAAAAAAAAAAAAAATTTGCAGAAGGGTTTGTAAGTGTCTCTGAAGCTCCTACCAGCCCAGGGGTCGGCAACCTCTGGCACGCGGCTCGTTAGGGTAAGCACCCTGGCGGGCCGGGCCAGTTTGTTTACCTGTCGCGTCAGCAGGTTCGGCCGATTGCGGCTCCCACTGGCCGCGGTTCGCCATCCCAGGCCAATGGGGGCTGCGGGAAGCGGCGCGGGCCGAGGGA
>NW_020664369.1:2764999-2772004 GCF_002925995.2 Terrapene triunguis | reverse complement strand
GCGGTTCGCCATCCCAGGCCAATGGGGGCTGCGGGAAGCAGCGCGGGCCGAGGGATGTGCTGGCCGCTGCTTCCCGCTGCCCCCATTGGCCTGGGACGGCGAACCGCAGCCAGTGGGAGCCACGATCGGCCGAACCTGCCGACGCAGCAAGTAAACAAACTGGTCCGGGCCGCCAGGGTGCTTACCCTGGCGAGCCGCGTGCCAGAGGTTGCCGACCCCTTTACTAGCCCAAAGATGGGGTCTGTTGCACTTAGTTTCACTCCTTATTTAAACCATCTCAGACTAACTCTGCAGATCTTAGTTAATAGCAAGACATGGCTCAGGCTACCTGAAATAAACGTGAAGTCTGAGAACTTCTTTGATTGCAAGAAACAGAGAAAAAACTTGAATGCTGTGTAACTGTAATACCCAATGACCGAAGCTGGCTGGGGGCAGTCCAGAGCTGTGGTCAAGAGGACAGAGGCCCTGGCCAGGAATGCTGGATAAAACTTTTTTCAAGATCCTGGTGGATATAATTCTGAAGAGCAGCTAATTTGGGCTCTGACACAGAGTATATTCGGCCAAACAGAATCTTGCTCCAGATTGTAAGTCAACCAGATGGTCATATTGCTGGTGAGGGGGCAATGTGTCTGTGCTTTGTTTTCTGAAGACATGTGAACATTCCTGGTACTTCGTGGGAAGAGTGATGGCTGACCCTCGCAGCAGAGAAGCCTGCTCTGTTGCCTGAGCATCTTTCTCTGTTTCTGGAGCCCAGGCAAGGGTTCAAGTTTGGAAGTCAGGAGGCAGTTGTCCCAGCAGAATTCAGAGTTAAATGTCATGATGGGCTGTCACCAGGAGATATGTGGGTCATTTTGCCAGTCAGGGAATTTCAAGTATCAAAGGGAAATGTGGGGAACCAGATCAGCCTGAACTTGAGGAGCTTATGGTGCTCCTCAACCATCACGATGGGACTACAGGCAAGCAGCGATCAATCAACTGTCTTGACTAGATCAGGGTGGCCTTAGGTATGGGCAGGCCAAGTACTTGAGCCACAGTAGCATCCACAAAACTATCACCTGTCCCAACGTCCATAGGCTTCTTGTAGGGGAAGTACCTGTCCGGAAACCCAAAGGCAGAGTTACAGCTGGAGTTGTAGAGGCAGGGACAATTTCAAGGTGCTGGGCCAGGTGCACGGCATGGGTTGATGGAAGGGCCTTTATGGGGTTTTCCCAGTATTCCCCAGGCTCAACCCCCTTATTGAGGCTGGCACGATCATTTTTTTGGAGCTGGCTGTTCGGGCACTTGATAAGATGAAAGGACACCATATATGACTGGTGCTACCACAGTAAAAGCACAAATTTTCTCACCATCGGCATTCCTGTCCACATGGGTCCAGCAGGATCCATGCTGAATCCACTTGCATGGGCTCAGGTGAGGGGACCTTCGCAGGGTTTTCAGACAGTGTCTGGATGCAGGATAGAATCCCTCTTTTGTTAGGTCATCGCTCCTTAAGTCGTGTGTTGATTCGGATGCAACGCTCAAGAAATGCATCTAAGCTCATCTTTTATTTTCTCACTGAGACCAAGACCAAATTGGCGCAGCTGGGCTGGTCGATTCCTAGCAATATCTGCCACAAGGCATTGGAAATGGGCTGGATACAATGCAGATGACCACAAGGCCTGACAGAGTTTTTGTAAAGCCACCTCCACAGTGCAACCCCAGTGAGGATCATCAAAAATTGTCGCAAAGGTCCTCAGAAATGTGTGCCAGCTGGCCAGTACAGGATGATCCCGCTCTAGCAGAGGGAACACCCAGTCCAGAGCCTCTCCTGTTCAAAAGACTGATGACCAGTCCCACCTTTGCTTGGTCTATCTTTTAAGCTGGGAGCTGTAGCAGGAAATAGAGCCGGCACTGGTTCATGAAACCTCAGACCTTGCTACAGGTCCCATCATAGTGTTCTGATAAAGGTACAATAGGTTTGGGTTCAGAAGGTGACGCGAGATGCTGGGCCAGAAAAGGCATCGCCACTTGCAGTTTTTTGATCTGTTCCCAAAGGATGCAAATTTTTTGCCTAAAGCTGATCCAGCATAGCCTGCAAGGCTTAGTTTTCCGTATGTACATGGGCTAGCTGCTTCTGGGGGCTCAGCATCCCCTGAGATGCTGCTGATGCCAGGCCTGTGGGTTTTGTAGCCTTTTGGGGTAGGATAAACCTAGGAGGACTGAAGCAGGTCTGAGCAAACTGTCATGGCCAGTGGCTGAAGCAGGGTAGGTACGTCCAGTGCTGTGGTCAAGTGGTACGTGGTGGGGCTGGTAGCTGGGAGGCCAATCGATATTAAAGGCAGTCCAGGGCAATTGTCAGAGTTCTCGCAGGGGTCAGTAGCTGGAAGATCCAATCCAAAGCGGCTGTGTTGGTGGGATAGAGAGGCAGAGTCAGGCAAAACAGCAGGGCAGCAAGGCAAGGCAGTTTAGGCAGCAACCAGTGGGCAATGGCCTGTTTCTCAGACAGCTTCCTCTTCTTGTTGGGGTCTTTATATAGCCCAGGTATCCAACGGGAATGCTGTTTGCCCAGCCAATCAGGGGCTTGGGGTATGGCTGCTGTGGAGCTATGATTCAGCATTACCGCCAGGGTGCGGAGACTAGGGATGCCATCTACAAACCTGGCAGGATGGGCTCAATACCAGGGTCCGAACAATAACAGCCTGTGGGTGGACACTAGCTTAACTGAAAATTTCATAAATTATCTATTTGTCTCTGATGTGCCATACATTTTTATGGCATCATATACATAAGTACGAAGGCCTAGAAAATAATCTCATGTAAAAAAATTCAGGTTAGCATAATAGGAGTGGGGAAAAGTGTTGCAGAGGCACTCAGGAGCAATGTAAAAGAGCATCTAAGCCCCTCCAGACCACACAGGAGCATCACTGATTGGCTCAGAAGAGTGCCTCAGCCAGAAGGTATGTTATAACAACAGATATTGTGGGCTCAGGGGGTGAGGTGAGATTTTTATGTCCTTAGAGGCATGGAAGACCAGTAAAAAAAAAAAGGCAAAATATTAAAAGTTTTCTAAGATCCATACTGTTTGGTTCAAGATGCAGGTATGTTAACTTCAATAACTGAAACATGCAACTCATTTACCATTATTAAGTTAAAATAGACTCATAAACATTAAGACCAGAACTAGCAGTGCAAGTATGCCAGTACGCTGTGGTACGCCATACCAGCAAGCCGTTTCTAGCCTGTAGGGTGTACCGGAAAGACAGCAGCAGCCCCGCCGGAGGAGAGGGCTGGGGAGCGGGGCTGGGAGTTCTGCTCCTTTCCCCGCTGGTGAAAAGGCAGCAGCGGGGAAAAGTGCAGAACGCCTGCAGTTCCTCCGGCAGCTGTACCGCCCCCCAGCCCTGTTCTCCTGCTGCTGCTGTAGTACACAGATGGAGATGCAGCTCCGTGGAAGGGCATGGTGCGGGGTTGGGGGCTCTTTTCCTTTCCCCACTGCGGTTCCCGGCCGGGAAGGCTCTCCCGGGAACCGCAGCGGGGAAAGGAGCAGAATGCCGGCAGCTCTTCTGGCACAGCTGTACCGCACCCAGGCCCACCCCCCGGAGGGGCTGCTGTACAGATGGAGGAGATGCAGCTGCATCAAAGGGCAGGGGGTGGGGGCTAGGGCTCAGGGCGGTACAACCACGCTAGAGGAACTCACCCAGGAGCCAGCATCCCACGCTGGCAGCGTCTCCTCTCTCCTGTCTGGGCCAGGGTCTGTACAATGTAGACTGAAATTTGTTGTGGAGCTACCTAGTGGAAATGCAGATGCTTTAGCTTTCTGGAGGCTGAGTTCGAATCATGCTGCTGGGATTGTGAATTTAGCCAGCTGAAAGGAGCTGGCTTGGCAACCCTGCCCTTGCTTGAGTGGTTTTGTTCTTTCCTCTCCAACTGTAAAAGCCTGTTCCCATTGAACTCAATAGCAAAACTCCTTTTGATCTCAACTGGAACAGGATTTGGCCTCAAGAGATCAAAGAATGTGATTTTGATCAATTGCTTATCTGTCCAGAGACAGTTCTCATGCATGTTCTGCCAGGCTGATTTTGATTGCCCCTCCTGTATGTCATGCTGAGGAAAATAATAAAACAATTTGGGCTGTAGTTCTATCAAGGTGCACATGGCACACAGTTCTATGCCTCTTTTCCATCAAACCCAGATGGCTCAGCATCTTTGTTTTCCTAGTGCCTGGCACAGAGCAATACTTAGATAAAGGCAAGTTGGTAGAAGCTTAGTTTGGACATAATGGCAGGGCCGCCCGGGGGGGGGCAAGTGGGGCAATTTGCCCCAGGCCCTGGGCCCCGCAGGGGCCCCGCGAGCCTTGGCCCGACGGCAGTCCAGGTCTTCGGCAGCATTTCGGCGGCGGGGCGTCCTTCAGTGCTGCCGAAGAGGCGGAGCGACTGAAGGGCCCCCCACCACCGAAATGCCCCGCAAGCCGTGGCCCGGCGGCGGTCCGGATCTTCAGCGGCATTTCGGTGTCACGGGGCCCTTCAGTCACTCCGGGTCTTCAGCGGCATTTTGGCGTCGGGGGGCCCTTCAGTCGCTCCGGGTCTTCGGCGGCATTTCGGCGTCGGGTCCTTCAGTGCTGCCAAAGACGCGGAGCGACTGAAGACCCCCCCCCCGCCGCCGAAATGCCGCTGAGGACCCAGACCGCCGCTGGGTGAGTACAAGCGCCGCAGCTCCCCCGCTTTGCCCCAGGCCCCCTGAATCCTCTGGGCGGCCCTGCATAATGGAGGCATTGATAGTGTGATTGTCCTTCCTGTCCTTCTTTCATTTAAGAAGTTTTCTATTTGGAGTGCTGCTGGATCCTCAATGACATCTGGAAGTACAGGTGGCACCAGGGGCCCAAAGCATCATTTTACAACTGCATCTATTTAGACATTTATTCTTAGAGCTAGATCTTACCTCTATGATTCCTGAGAAATGTCTCTCAACCAGTGAGCTTGCCATGGCAGTTCATGTCAACTGAAAAAAAAATGCTTTAGCTTACAGATCCAAGATTCAAACCACTGGGCAGTGGTGACTGTGCATTTAATGTGAACAACCCTCAACTCCAGAATTAGCTCCCCCAGCTGTTCTAACAGAGAAAATAACTCAAGTAGGAGACTATGATCAACAGTCATGACACTCTCTGCTTGATACAAAATACAGCCGGACCTTATTTTGAGCCAGATTCTGCCATCCTTTCTCTTGTTGAATAATACTATACTCCAAGAGTAGTGAGAAGTACCTCATTAGAGCTATTCATGGAGTAAAGTACTACTCAGCAAATGTGAAAGTGGCAGAATCTGATTTTTTTGGTTCTATGCTGAGAAATGAATACATGCATCTGTTACTCTACCTGGTCAAATGAAACCTGTTTACCTGAATGTTCTTTATGTTCCTGAAATGTTTTGGATAAGAGATATAATTAAAATTCTTTGGAAGGGAAAAGATTTCATTCTTTTTCATATAGGCTAAAGGAACAAATAAAAGTTTAAATTCATGAAACTATATGTGTCTCATCATGGAAAGGAGACATTTTGATTCCTTGGTCTCTACTTACTTAATTGGATTTTGCTGAATATCTGAAATCAGTTGAGACTTTGGTCAACTGAACATCCAGAGTCACTTCCAAAAGCATTCACAGCCCTGAGCGGATACAAATTTCTATCCGCAGATGCGGATATCCGCAGATAGAAATCGATATCCACTTCACCATAGCAGGGCTCTCCAGAACTGCAGCAGGGAGAGGAGCAGAACATGGGGCCGCTGGGCAGCCCCATATCAGCTGTGTCTCCTCCGTCTGTGTACTACAGCAGCAGCAGGAGGCCAGGGCTGGGGAGGCGAGACTGGGAAAGGAGCAGAAATCTGAGCCCTGCCCTTCCATGCACAGAGCTGCATCTTCGTCCTTCCTTCTGCTCCTTTCCCCGCTGCGGTTCCTGGGACAGCCCGGTCCCGAAGTCTCCGGCGCAGCAGGAGGAGGACAGAGTTCCGTCCCCCTCAGGTAACATGGGATGGATCATGGGGAGGGGACAGGGAGAGCGTGGCGGCCCCGGGCTGGGGGCGGGGCAGTGAGGAGTCACATGGAGGGTCATGTGGGGAGGTCTCGTGCCTCCCCCCCTTAACTGGTCCTCCTCCGTACCGGTAAGAAATGGATTTTACTTCCACCACTCGCCAGAACTGATCATCTAGTCTGATTTCCTGCACATTGCAAGCCACAGAACCTCACCCACCGACTCCTGTAATAGACCCCTAACCTCTGGCTGAGTTACTGAAGTCCTCAACTCATGATTTAAAGACTTCATGTTACAGAGAATCCACCATTTAGACTAGTTTAAACCTGCAAGCGACATGTCCCAGGCTGCAGAGGAAGGTGAAAAGCCCCCAGGGTCTCTGCCAATCTGACTGCGGGGAAAATTCTTTCCCGACCTCAAATATGGCGAGCAGTTGAACCTGGAGCATGTGGGCAAGAGCCACCAGCCAGACACCTGGAAAAGAATTCTCTGTAATAACTCAAAGCCCTCCCATCTAGTGTTCCATCACCAGCCATTGGAGATATTTGCTTCTAGCAATCGCAGATCAGCTACATGCCACTGTAGGCAGTCTCATAATACCATCCCCTCCATAAATTTATCAAGATAAGTGTTGAAGCCAGTTAGGTCTTTTGCTCCCACTGCTACCCTTAGAAGGCTGTCCAAGACCTTCACTCCTTTTATGGTTAGTAACCTTCACCTAATTTCAAGCCTAAATTTGTTGATGGCCAGTTTATAGCCATTTGTTCTTGCATCCACATTGGTGCTTACTTAAATAACTTCTCTCCATCCCTGGTACTTATCCCTCTGATGTATTTATAGAGAGCAACCATATCTCTCCTCATCCTTCTTTTGGTTAGGCTAAACAAGCCAAGCTCTGAGTCTCCTTTCATAAGGTAAGTTTTCCATTCCTCGGATCATCCTACTAGCCCTTCTCTGCACCTGTTCCAGTTTGAATTCATCTTTCTTAAACATGGGAAAC
>NW_020664369.1:2756156-2764989 GCF_002925995.2 Terrapene triunguis | reverse complement strand
TGTAATAAACAGGATTCGATTCAGCTTGCAACCACATTGGTCGTGTGCTTTATCCGCTGCGCATGGGACCCCATAGTTGCCGGCCCCTGATGTAGGTGTTGGCCATGCCTAGATTATCTTTAATCTCCACCCCATCTTCAATGCATAGCAGTCGCACTTCTTCTTTCCTTGTTTTCTTTTTATTTATATGGCTATAGAACCGTTTACTATTGGTTATAATTTCTTTTGAAAGGTCCAACTCTGCTTGACTTTTTGACAGGTTCAAATCAAGTCTCTGGAATACATCCCCCGCTGGGATGGGTCCTCAGTCCTTTGTTCAAAGCTTCAGCTTGTAGCAAAGTTCCTCCAGAGGTATGAAGCAGGATTGAAGACAAAATGGAGATGAGGCATCAGCCTTATATAGTCTTTTCCAAGTATAAGAACACCTCTTTGTTCTTACTGTGGAAAATTACAGCAAAATGGAGTCTGGAGTCACATGGGCCAGTCCCTGCATACTTTGCTGAGTCTCGAGGCATATTTGCCTTTTCTCAATGAGCCCAGTGTATAGCTGATGGTTCTTAATGGGCCATCAAGCAGGCTAGGCAGAGCTAACACCAGCTTGTCTGGGATGTCACCCAGAAGCATAGCATAAGTTTGCAATACAGACAGTATAGAGCCAATATTCATAATTTCAACTATAAAACTGATACACACATATAGACAGCATAATTATAACCAGTAATCCATAACCTTGTCTTAGACACCTCATTTGACCCCCTTTATACAAGATTTGGGTGCCACTACAGGACCTTGGTTGCAACAATGATCTATATGGTCCCAGATTATATCAATACCGTCACACCCCCAACGCAAAATTGATGCAGGAAGGGATGACACAAACATCACTGACTGCATCCCAAGAGCTCCCCATACCTTACCTGTTTCCTGTGTGAAGAATAGTGACAGTGAAGGAAATGTGCCTGTGTCTGTCAGGGGTATTGACTTGCCTATGGAGGAAGCTACCCCAGTCTCCAAGCAGTTGTCTGTGAACAGCCCGGTGGGCTGGGACAAGGGAAATGAAATCCCAAACTGTGTGTCTAGTAAAGGAAAATGTGTCTCCAACTCTTTTTTGTCTGTGGAACAGACAGAAGGTGCCTTTCAGCCTGTGATGGTTGAGAGTAATTCAGTTGTCTCAGATTTGGTTCTGGATTCAACTAAAGCCCAGGAAGGGAATGGTACTAAGTCTGTGTCTGCTGGGGAGAATGGCACTGTAACTAGGTTGCATCCAGTTAGTGTCTTAGCAAAATCCCAGAGACCAGACAATTCTGGTGCTTGTATCTTGCCTGTTGCTCATGTGTGGTTGGAGAAGGGTGTAACAGCTCTGTCTAATCAGGGTGATACCCTAGCCAGGGCACAAGGAGAGCAGAAAGGTAATTTGGTTGTGGTACCTACGGACAGTTTAACAACTTGTAGCAAAAAGGACAAAATTCCTAAGCTTGTGTGTGGCAAAGGAAAGGAGAATGCTTCTGACCTTTCATCTAATGAGTCTATGGGTTTGCCTGAAAGGGGATTGTGTAGAAATCTGCCTGATGGGCCAAAGGTGATCCTAAATGTAAGTAAGACCCAGACAGAGTCTGTTGTTGCTCAGAAAACTGTTCCTTTAAAGCAAGCCCTAGGTGAAGAGGGTAAGGGCAAAATTTCTGTGAGGGGTGATTTGCTGCTTAGAAAAGCTCCTGGGGAAAGGAATCCTCATGGTAATCTGTGCAAGCAGTTCCCTGCAACTGAAGGGTGTGAGAGTGATTTAATCAAGGAAGTTTCAGTTCCTAACAGCCAGAAGTTGTCTGTTGTGAATGGATCCACTGACTTTCCTTTTGAAAGATCCAGTGTGGGTAGCTTTGAGAAGGTCTCAGATGGAGTAAGAGCTGTTAAGAAAGTTGAGCAGCCCTATAACCAAGTGGCTGTGTGTGGCCAACGTGTGGGGAAGACAATGGTGTTGGGACAGGACTGTCTCCATGCTAATTCGTTAAGTGAGCAGTCTGTGCTTCAGGGTCTGAGGACAGATTTGGTTACTGGGGTTTCAAAGCAGAACAGTTTTATGGCCGAATGCTTGAGGAGGCAGATGGTCCCAGATTATATCAATACCGTCACACCCATTATGGAACAATCAACTCTTGCCAACAATATGAGACAGAGACCTAAACAAGATACATTTAGCACGGACCTTGAACTCAACCTAAAGCTTGTAACCACTCTCCTTGGTGCTTAACTGCCTAAGGAATGTGATGAGTCAAAGTTTGCAATATAAATCATAGCTAAATAGCATATTAGTATTTATGAATTATCAACAATATTACAAGCTAGCCAGGGAGAAGGCAGTGTTCTCCTAAGGAATTCAGAGAAATAAACATGAGAAAGCTCACTCACAAATTAGTTTTATGTTGAAGTTAGGTTTAATATTTAAACTTTTTGGGGCTAAAGTTTTAAATAAGTCTTCCAAATTAGCACCCTCAAAGGAACACAAGAATTGTGATATTCAATTAGACCAGTGGTCCATCTAGTCCAATGTTTTGTCTCCAGCAGTGGCAGGAGGCAGTCATAGGATAGTCTGTCTCTAAAGTTTCCTCCAAACCCTCAATAATTAGGCCCTCAAACACTACATTGTTAATCTTTACTATAACAACCCTAGATATTTTTCTTGTCCATATTAATGTCTCCAAACTTTCTGAAGCTTGCTAGGCTCTTGGCCTAGAACCCTGTGACAAAGAGCTCCACTGGTTAATTGTTTGGGGAAAAAATTCCTTTTGTCAGTTTTGAATTTGCTACCTTCCAATTTCATTGAATGGTATCTCTCGTTCTTGTGTTACAAGACAGGGTGACTAGAAAGAAGTTCCTGATCTGCCTTCTCTATTCATTACTTTGTATACTTTTATCATGTCCATTCTTATTTATCTCTTTTCTGAGGTAAACATTTCCAGTCTTCTCAATCAATCTTCATCTGAGAGTTTTTCCATGCCCTTACTCATTCTCTTTGCTCATCTCCAAACCTCTCCAACTGTGCAGTATGTTAATCAATGTGAAGGGGGAAATTGTTTAAAGAAAATAATGCAGGTGTTAAGTAAAGGCATTTAGATATTTAACTATCTGATGGCACCTACAAACAGATAAGAGATTGACAGTTGTCTATTTCTTTTGGAGGCTGGGATGGAGCAGGCAAACAGCTGGCAAACAGTTCTAAACTAATAAGGAAAGTTTGGGACAGGAAGGAGGAGGTTTTGAGGGAGGCTGCGTGGAAGGTGGTTTTTATCCCCTCCATGGTTTTGAAGAGCTGTGCTGTCTCCTATTCTCCCCACCAACATCAAAGAAATGACCAGTATATAGCAGACATTACTGTATAAGTCATGCAGTCTGTTGGCCATATTAGACTTGGACACCTAAAACAGCCTTCTTAGTGAGACGTGGGCTTATGGTGGCCTCTTACATATACATACACAGGTTCTCACCAAATGCATTGGCTGTCTTTGCTAGTGTTTGTGATTCCAAGAAGTGACAGTCCAGATTTTTATCCCCTGTTGGCTCTACTGCATAGTGGAGCTACACAAACAGCTGATTAATGGATTCTACACTATGGAAGCCCTAGTTACTGGCAAATGCACACTTGCTAAGGGATTTCAGATCTCACAGACAGAGCAGGAACTAACAAGGTCTACAGGGCATTAATTTCAGATTCATATTTAGTACTAGGGATGTAAATACCGTTTAAAAAGTTAACTGTTTAAATTATTAAAAAATATTTCATTTAAATGGTTAACCGATTAAGCGGCTGGGGCCAGCATGGCTGGGGCTCGGGCTGCGGCATGGGGCTACTGGGTCATTGGGCCAGCCGACATGGGGGCGCTGGGGCCAGCAGACCAGCCAGCCCAAGGATTAACGGTTAAGGCGGCTAACTGGTAAGACTAATGCTTACCGGTTAACCGGTTAACATTTTACATCCCTATTTAGTACCTGACAAGTACAAATAGCTATCGTTTGGTGAAAAAGTAAAAGAACAGATTCACCCTTTATTATAAATAAAGTATGTATTCTAATTCCTGGTGATTCAGGTGTTTGGAATAGTTGAAAGCACAAATCAAAAATCAATACATTTGCTTAAGGAAATGGATTTGAATCAGATATTGTATTTTTGCACCAGTTTCCAAATCTACTTTTACTTCTTTCCAAATGAGCTTCTGAAATAAACAAATGACAAATCACTTATTGGCATAGTCATATCAAGCATGAGTATAACAACATGTGTTCTAAAAGCAAAAGCATCTCTTAACCAATAAGGGACTCCTCATTCTTCGGACTCTGATTTTTTCCCACAGGTGAATAGAGATGAATATCTATTGAATGGATTACAGCAGAGTAAAGTAGCCACAGAAATACCCTGCTGGGTTAAATAGTAATAGTAATACAGTAAGTATGTTAACAGAGTAGCCGAAGGAGAACCCACCTACTTCCCAAGAGGAAAACCAGATTCTCTCCTCACCTGATAATCAGTGTGTTTTAATCTAATTTAAAAAATAACCAGAGAGATTATTTCCTTAACCTATAAAAGAAACAGTAGGTCAAATTCTGTCTTCAGTTTCACCCAGGCAACTCCAATGGGATTATACAGATATAACTATGTGAAAAATGTAGCCTTGTAGATACCAAATACTTGATTCTTTATATTTCTTATTTAAAATTGATTTAAGATTTTCCTGAAAATCTGTCTTGGGGCATGATAATGCATATTTTGTAGGGCATGCAGGTGGGATTTGTACCCATATGTAAACAATCAGGAATTTCAAACAAAGTCAGAGTGATTGTTTTCACTGCAATACATATCATAGCTGAAAACTCAAACCAACCACATTTTTTGGATCTCATCTGAAAAACTTATCTTGGAAGAAGAATACCATCATTCTGCTCTTTTACAGTGAGCTCCTTAATACATTTTGATGTTGACAGCCCATGATTCTTTACCAAAAAACACTGATGAACCCAAAATGAAAATATTTGGACTCCAGTCTCTGAGCACTGTTGAGGGGCTCTTAAAACCTTCCTCAGCCAAAGGAGAGTCACCATGAACTGTTGTCTTAAAAGAAATTCTGGTTTAGGGGGGAGCTGGAGGGAGCAGCAATCTGGGAAAAATTTAAAATAAAAGACTTTCCTCATCCTCCCTCTCTTCTCAAAATACAGTAAAAGCTGTGTTATCTGGCACTTTACCAACCAGAAAGCTCTAGAAACTGGCATTTCTGATATCTCCCAAAAGTCCAGTTGGCGCGGGGCTGGCAGGCTCCCTACCTGGCTCTGCGTGACTCCCCGGAAGCGGCAATATGTCCCTGCTGCTCCTAGATGGAGGAACAGCCACGGGGGCTCTGTGCACTGTCCCCACCCCATCCCGAGCGCTGGCTCCACAGCTCCCATTGGTCAATGAGAGCTGCGGGGGTGGCGCCTGCAGGCGGAGGCAGCGTGCAGAGATGCCTGGCTGCGCCTCCACCTAGGAGCAGCAGGGACATGTTGCCGTTTCCGAAGAGCTGCCCCAGGTGAGCGCTGCCCGGATCCGGCACCCCAAAACCCCTGCTGTGCCCCTGCCCCGAGCCCCATCCTGCACCCAAACTCCCTCCCAGAGCCCGCACTCCAGCCCTGAGCCCCCTCCTGCACCCAAACTCCCTCCCTCCATTGGTAAGTATAACTCTTAGTTAACCGGAATTTTTGACTAACCGGCACCCCCCATCTCTTCAACATACCGGATAACAAAGCTTTTAATGTATACTAAAAAAGCAGCACTATTTCAGACAATAGTTTTCTACTGTGCACACTTTTTGATGCCCCATGCACACTGGTCTGTGGAAAATGAACACGCAGAGACATATCTGAAGACATCTTCTCCAAAATGTTAAGCCACAATTATCGGTGACCCTTCTAGAGGTAAAGATCAAAATTTATATCCCCTAGGATAATTGTCCCATTCATATTATTTATGGAAGTAGAACAACATGCACAGGTAATAAAAATGAAGTTGCACCATTAGTCTTTTTTCTGCCACAGTAACAATCTCCCAGACTAATGTGTTGATCTGGTTAACATACTGATCCTGATCATGTTGTACTTGAAAAGCAAGTTGAAACACGAAGAACCAAGCCCATCATTTTCAAACTCAGCAGGGGGCCTACAAATTTATCCAACTTGTGATCTCAACTGTAAAAAGTATGTAAAAGTTACAAGAGGTTACAATAAACCTATAATAACAAAATGCTGATGGGGAAAGGTATGAAAGGGAGACAGAATAATTGAATTAATCTAAACAAAAAGGCCAAGTTGAATAGATTCAAAAACTGTGCTGAAATTATACTGGTTAAAAAACAGGAGATAAGGAGCTGGAAGTTAATGAGCAAAATTGCCATGTCAGATATTAAGCCTAATTGGTGGCCAAAATAATAAGGGGATGGGCTATTCCACCTATCACTCCCTTTTGGGGTCCTTAAAAGAAAGGGATTGTGTGGGGAAAGTATGAAAGAACAATCAGGAAGAACAGACAAAGATGACTGAAGCGAGCTTCACCATCACGGTTGCCACCCCCACCATTTCCTGGGACCCCAGGCCTCCATCATCCTGATCCGGACTGGGCCAGAGAGAGAGGGACCCAGGTGACATCACCACCCTTACTGGCTCCAGCTTAATCCCAAACACTACATGGGATGACACTTATTACCATCTTTAATACCATCTAAGAGACTGTCAAACAAGGGGGAGGAGGGTTCCTTCTAAGTCTGGACATTAACAGCAACTGCAGCAATGACATCTCCAGCCCATCTCAACTAAATTCTTCTCTTCTCTCCCAAAGGGACCATTATTACCACACAAGAGACTGTCAAACAGGGAGAAATGGGGGGGGGGTTCCTTCTAAAAACTCTCTACAGCTAAAGGGAAAGGGAACGAAGGATGTAGTTAAAATTAAAGCCTTACTTAATACTTCACATTTCAAAATACTTAAACTGTTTTTTTCTTCTTTTCTGTATCTTTTAAAAAAAAATTTTTAAGGATTTTCAGTGGTGTGTTTGCCATGGTACTAAGCAGGCTGAGGTCTCTATATACCAAACCCTGGGCCTTCTTTAACACTGTTTTATGTTGGACAGTGCCTGGGTTATGTTAACACCTTTGACCCATTTATTTCATTGAAATTAATACAACACGAACCACGTTCTTCCACATTCCAATTTTGTATCTATCTTTATTTTAGCCCCATGACACAAGCAAAAATTAAAAAAAAAAAAAAAAAAATCAGAAACATCAAACAAGATTTCACTAACTACAAATAATAAATAATAAAGCAAAGGAAGCTTTATGATTCCCATAAAAACTTATTCTAGATCCTGAGATCTTACTCTGAATCATTTAGAGAAACAAGGTGGGTGAGGTAATATGTTTTATTGGGCACTGAGAGAGAGACAAGCTTTCAAGGTACACAGAGCTCTTCTTCAGGTCTAGGAAAGGTACTCAAAGTGTCACAGCTAAATATAAGGTTGAACAGATAGTTTAGTACATGGATCAGCAACCTTTGGCACACGGCCCATCAGGGAAATCTGCTGGTGGGCCAAGACGATTTGTTTACCTGCATGGTCCGCAGGTTCGGACGATCGCAGCTCCCAATGGCCACGGTTCACTGTTCCAGGCCAATGGGGGCTGCAGGAAGCAGTGTGGGCCAAGGGATGTGCTGTCCGCTGCTTCCCGCAGCCCCCATTGGCCTGGAACAGCGAACCACGACCAGTGGGAGTTGCGATCGGCTGAACCTGCAAACTCTGCAGGTAAACAACCCATACCGGCCCACCCGCGGATTTCCCTGACGGGCCGCGTGCCAAAGGTTGCCGATCCCTGGTTTAATATAAGTAGTTTCTCATTTAGAGAAAGGCACAGAAGAAATGACTGTCTGAGATGAGACTAAACAAGACCTATCCGGAAGATCATAAGTGTGTTCTGATTGAAGTTCTCGAATCTCTTATTTGGGAATATTGCACTCAATGCCTGGGTTGGCTGAGCTCCACTCGACACAGAAACTAGAGAAGGGGATCCCTGAGTCCCACCTTTATACTGCCCCTAATCGGGGGACTGCACAGGGACCAATTCAAACCTGGGTAATTTAGAGCAGCCTCAACACTACTCTAACTTTCACAAGCTGGTAACAGCTCCCAAGAAGACACTATATGAGCCAGAGACTGCACTAGTGCAGCAGTGTTCTGACCACATTATATGTATGTCCGTCTATTATTTTGTGCTTTAACATTATGAAGAGTTAAAATCTTGTGTATCAACAGTACCAATTCAAGACTCAAAACTTTTCTTGTAAATGCTGTATAGATGTATTCCGAATAGAACAGTAGGGTTCATGGTATACACTGGACAAGAGATGTGCATGAACAGATACTGCTGCGGTCACCCGAGAGTCACTGCTCTGCTGGGAGAATTACAGACCCAACATAAAATTACTTGCTTTCCTATGAGGTGGGGGAAACATGAATGCACACCCCACTTCCCAGGCCCCCATCCCTCTTCTTTCAGACTATTGCCTGACAGTGTGTTTATGGATGTGGCATATGGCTGAGTGATGTGAGACTTTCAAAAAATTTTCAGTTTTGGAGAGTAAGTTACGTATTTTTTATATACTGTGAGAGATGAAGCAATGAGCTTTTAGATATCAAAAGATAAATAATAAGTTGGAGCAAGGTATTATGACAAATATAAGTTTTAGAAGGTTGAATGGTTGTTCTTCTAGCACAGGGGTCGGCAACGTTCGGCATGCGGCTCGCCAGGGTAAGCACCCTGGCGGGCC
>NW_020664369.1:2661567-2755756 GCF_002925995.2 Terrapene triunguis | reverse complement strand
CGCGGTTCGCCGTCCCGGGCCAATGGGGGCAGCGGGAAGCGGCGTGGAGAGCGATGTGCTGGCCGCGGCTTCTCGCCGCCCCCATTGGCCCGGGACAGCGAACCGCGGCCAGTGGGGGCCGCGATCGGCCGAACCTGCCGCATCAGCAGGTAAATAAAACTGGCCCGGCCCGCCAGGGTGCTTACCCTGGCGAGCCGGGTGCCAAACGTTGCCGACCCGTTCTAGCAGAACACTTCAGAATTTTACAGTTCCTCCCACCCCAGAATATGTAAAATGCTAACACTCAGTACACCTCCCATACAAATGGAAAACAGGCTGTTTTTTTTTTAAATGTGAAACCTTTATGAATATATTCCATTTCTTGTCTCTTTCTCATACTACTATTCATGACTGTTTTCTCCCCCAATGTTCCACTTGAGCTGGAATACATTAATATTTGTTGACTTGTGACATGCTGCAAAGACCATCTGTCCGAACAATCATTGGTGGAGGACTGAGGCAACAGAGGGTGGAATTTGTCGGATGAAAAGTGCAATGGGGGTTTTAAGCCATATTGGTTACATGACTGATGAGCAAATGAAATGTAGTAAGAAGTAGTGTTGCTTTGGTCCATTTTTAATTTCTGTATGTTTATTTATGTTCTTGTGTTTTTAAAATATATGTCAAGGACATTCCAAAATTTGGATGGGTGCTCTTTTGAGTGGTGGGGGACCACAGTCCATACAGGACTGAGATCTAAGTATTTTTTTGTATAAAATTGAATACGATATTTAAAAAAAATCTCTCCTTGTTGTGAAAAAATGTAGATGATTTTATCATAGGATTCCAAAGATTTATAGATCATATAGAAATGCAAAATATTATTGGCCCAACTTCTCAAATGTGTGTGCACATGGCTTTGTGCACACCTGATTTTTGTGTGCAAATTCCCAATGCATACATCTGCAATTTGTGTGCATACATTTATTCCTGCACACACAATCATGTCCTGGAATGCATATACTTGAAAACCCATTATTACTAAAACAGTGATATGCAATAGTTGTAATAGTTTTTTGGAAAGAGCTTTTATAAAAATGTTAATTTGTTAGTGATGGGGGCTATTTATTCTATTTTATGGAAACTCTGCTGGTCAAAGCTTTTCCACAAGCCCAAGAAGTATGGTGCAAAAAGTAAAATTATTTATAAGTATGAAAGCAAATCAGATATCAAACTGGAAGAGAAATCTCCCAAGCAACTCCTATAAACAAGCTTCGCCAACATGAGATGCAAAATAAGACAACATGCAAGTAGATTGTTTAGCGCTTCCTCACATGACTGTCCCTCCCATGTCTCCCGCACTTTGACAAGCAGTGTAATAGTTAAACATCTACCTTGTTTTCACGTCATTGTGGTTTGGAATTAATGCCCCATTGAGATTTATAGATCCAATTTATGCCTCTCAAAGCCATGGCTTCAGTCCCTCTTCAGACTTCGGCAGACACCACTTTGAAAGGTCAGTTGAAAGACTCCCACCATTGACTTCAGTGGGCTTTGAATCATGCTCTATGGCCCAGATCCACCAAAGGACTTAGACACCTAATTTCCCATTTTAGGTGTCTAAATCCAAAATGTAGGCACCACTGAGATCCTCAAATCCCCCTACTTGGCTGCCACATAACCCTGTAGGCACCTATAATCCCTCAGCACCTAAAATTTTCACTGTAAAGGAACCACAGTTTCTGCCACTGAGCACGTGCACAATGCCTCACTCTAGGCATCCAGAAACACATCTCATGCCTAAGCCCCAATGGGATCCTCAAACCAGATGAAGATAGGTGTTCCCCCTCTCTTACCTCACCTGAGGGGCCCAATTCAGTAGACTTGCTCTGAGCACACCTTCCAGATCAGGAACCATTCAAAATCCAGCCAGAGGAAGTGCTGGTGGTGCCTCCCTTAAAACTTTTAGCCTGGTGATTAGAGCAGTCACTCAGGATGTGGGGGAAACAGGTTCAATCAGGAGGAAAGGATATGAACAAGGTCCTCACCTCTTAGGAGAGTGCTTTAATCACTAATCTAAGGCATATATTCATGTGGGTCTCTTACAATCTTTACTGTGGATGCTATTCTACTTTTTTACTTAATTAGTCATGGGAGCAGGGGGTCTGGACCCTGGCTCTCCCACCTCCCAGATGAGTGTGCCCTAGCCACCACATTAGAGAGTCAGTCACATTCTCTCTCTCCCCCCACCCTTTCCTTGAATGTTGCAATGCCTATGTGCCTTTGTGGATCCAGGGCTATGCCTCTAACCAGGGTCTAAAGTGAGAGAGTTGTAAATGGGATCGTCCTCCTCCAAAACCCCTGCCACGACCTGCATTTCTACACAGCCTGAAAGGAAATTTACTGGGCATTTTGTTGAGAAAACAGCCTTATAGCATTTTTTTGCAACATGGCCCAATTTAATCAGTTTGTGTTTTATCCCTTCTTGACCCCTATCCAAAAATGACTAATAAATAAAACTAGATGTAATACTGGTCATCTTGCAGTGAGCAAGGATAGGATATTTAATGTGCATAAATATGGCTTGTGATGGATATGACTACTGAGTGATGTCTAGAGGGATTGTTCAGTGTTATTGAAAATCGGAGGAATTCATCTGGCAATATTTCTCATAAGTGAGAAGCCCATAAATTAACATTGCCCAGAGGCACTTAACTTAGGCAACTCAATTATTCCTGTTTTCTCAAAGAGGAGAGTACATGCAGATTGCTCGATGGAGATAACTGCATACCTTTTGTGTGTTTCCCAGCCCTGTTTTACAAAGAAGGATTTGTGTCATTAAAACAGACAAAGTCTGTGGACGTAGTTTACACAGTTAAATAAATTGTAACCATGTACATTATATAACAGCTTTGTGTTGAGACTAAAAAGTGCCTTAAAATGGGGGAAATGTTTTTATATTCTAGAACTCAACATTGTTTTCCCAATTTAAGTCTCTCTCTCTCTCTTTTTTTTTTTTTAAAGTGAAGGAAAAATTTGCCTAACTGAAAAGACTGTCAAGCTTCTTCCTGGTGCCATTCAAGTACCCTCATAAACACGATTTATAATGGAAACACCAACAGGCACCTTCAACTACAGCAGCACTGCCAGGAGCCACTATAATTGGGCTAGAAACACTCTGCTTGGAGTCATGAATAGAAGGCACTTAGTCTTGTTTGTTATACAGGACCACACCATCAGCAACATTTACTGCAAAATCCACTGAAAGATAACAGGTGATTTAAAAGGGAATCGTGTAAGTCTAGTTAAAGAGCAACGTTAGAAGATTATTTTCAATTACTGAGATAACATCAGGGCTCTTCTCAGGAAAAAACGGAAGGCTTGTTCTTTACAGCACATACAGTATATGAAAGATTTAAGAATCAACCTACTACTAATACTCCTCAATTCTACTTTTCCCCTCCCTCGAGTCATTTTGCCAATTATTTTCACCTTTTTCTTTGATCAATGAATAAAAAGCAGCTTTCCACTAGAGATAACAGTTTATTGAATGCCCTTTTCAGACATTTAACCTGCTCTCAGGAATACCAGCTGATGGTCTCCTTCTTTCACCAAATCTACAGGGCCACAGCCTAGCAGTAACTTTTCGCATAGAACACCTCTGCAATTTCAGAGAACAGGATACAACCACAAAGGTTGGATCCTCTTAAACTAATGTTAGGACCTGCAAGTAATAAATCAGAGTCTCTTGTAACTGGAGTAAAGGAACCAGCTTCACCACCTCATCTGGGAATGTTGCTGACCCAGATTGAAGTCCTTCCTCTGACTTCTCTCTAGAAATTAATTTATTAATTAGCCTATGTACCTGCTTTTGTACCTATGTAGCCTATGTACCTGCCTATGTACCTAGCAGAATGAAAAACATCTTGGGAGAGAAAAATACTTCTACTGTCCCTATATTTAAAATCAAATTAACTGTCTAGCTGAAAATTAACACAATATTATTGGCTCATCACCTGCTTTAGTGCATGTGTGTCAGAAGCTCTGTTTGTAGAGCACAATTTGTTCACTCATGTTGTCAAAATGAATGTCTATCTTTAAAAAAGAAATCAATCCATTGAAAATAACTCCCTAATCTACCATCCTTTCAATAGAATTGAAGTGCACTTCACAAACACTGTACACAAGCATCTTGAATTAGCAGGGAACTATTTTTAAAACACATGAAGGATAAGATATGAAATTAGTTTCATGGGGAATGAGAACCTTGGAGATTATTTACTTTCCCTTAATTACATTGACTCACTGCTAATTTAGCTTTCCTATGGTACTAAATATTTCACACTAGGATTCTGAAACTGAAGACATGAGTACCGTTTTTGAACATTTAAGATTAGTGACCTTATGAACATAAGAACATTTCTCCTATTGACTTACCACAATGATAAAGGATAAGCAGTACTCTACTATACCAATAATTTCCTCTCTGTAGCTACTACCTAAAAGTTAGGATCCCTATTCAGTTTTCTTTGGCAGTTTTCTTTGAGCAAACTGTATCAAAATTCTGTGAATTACCCAATACTACTGTACAAGTGCATACAGCTACTCACATGGTAGGACAAGAAGCAATGACCCAAGTTTAAGGAAGGAAAAGTTTAGAATATGAGAAAAGTATTCTTGATAGTAAGAGTAATCAAGAAATGGAATAGTCTTTGAGGGAAGTACTTAAGGTACCACATCTAATGATAAATACAAGAAAAGGTTAAATATGGACATTAGTGGAAATAAACAATGCACTGTTAGACTGCACACATTATCAGTCTTCATCACACATGACATGAGCATACCTACTGGTCTGCCACCAGCATGCAATACCACAATGGGCTACAGGCACAGATGAAGTAGCATCCCATAGCAAGAACTTGCTTTGCTTGATTAAAAACAAAAAGAAAGAAAGTGAGCCGGAGCAAACAATTAGTAAAAAGAGAATGAAGCAGAAAACGGGAAGGATAAAAGTATACAGAAGAAAAAGAGGAACAAGAAAAGATGAGAAAGAAAGGAGGCAAGTTAGAAGAGCCAGAAGAAAACGAGGAGCATAAGAAAGAGAGACCAACAAAAAGACAGACTAATCCAGAGCCAAAGGAAGTAGAGAGTTAAACAGAAATAAAGGTGGACAAGGTGAGAGACGAAGAAGAAAGAATGGAGAGGAAGAGAAAACAGATAAAATAGTGAATATCCAACACTACTACTCCATAGCTTTCCCCTGAAAATGACAAAGGAAACCTTTTAAAGGGGAGCTAATAAAGTGTGAATTTCTTTGAACCACTGAAGCTTCCTTCAAGATCTACACTCATGGCTTCCTGTCCAGCAGTGGGACTTCGTGCCAGATCCTTTTTAACTCCCATGGTAATCTCACTGAGTAAAGAGGCAATTTATGACTGATTTTCCCACTTCTTGAATGCCTGATGCCATGTATAGCATAAGATCAGCTCTGCACCTTTGATGATGACCAGCCTTCAATAGGCAAGAGAATAAAAAGGTGCACAGTCTGCCAAAATATCCCACATACCAACACAATTACTACTGTGCACTTGTAATTAGGAGGCCTGTCATTAAGTTATCAAACCATTTATTATAGTGTACAGTACTAATAAATCCTTCTATCACCTGTCAATGGCCAATTTATCAGAACAGGTTATGGACTGTTAAGCCAATTAGCCAAGCAATCTCTATGAAATTGCTTTACTGAAGGTTTTCAAGGGAGTTTTTGATAGGGTAGAACGCTCTTATTTGGGACACACCAGTGAACATCTTATCATTCCAATGAAGTGGCTGTTACGATTTGAGAGAGAGAGAGAGAGAGAGAGAGAAAAAAAAAACCTTCCTTCAAAAACCTCTGAAGAGGCTTATAAGAAAATAAAGACTGTAATCAATAAATATTTTAACATATCTTAAAGTGTGTCTTCTTAGATTAAAACAAGACCAAGCATTAGCTGGGAAGTTCCAATCTAAAGGGCCACTTCGCAAAAAAATTAACGAGATTGCATGAAAATGCACAGCTAATGTCATTAAAGCATGACTGTGCCAAGTGCCTGCACAGACACAGAGTAAGAAACAGTCCCTACTCCAAGTAATATTATAAGGTAAGGGATTAACATTTTTGTGGTGACTAATGAGATGAAACTGCATGATGGATATGATGGTCTCTGTTTCTCTTTGTTCATGGGGTGATAGGGGTAGTTAAGGTAGTATTGGTGACCTTTACAGCTAACTATGTATTTGTATACTTTACAATGTTTTTTGATTTTGTAAAATGGAACCTTGGAATTTTCTTTTTTTTTTTTTTCTTTTTTTTTTTTTTTTAAAGAAAATTGCAATGTTCTCTTAAGGTTTTTGTCTGAAATGACAGATTCTTTCAACTTTAACCACATATTAAGTAAGCCTTTTGCCTAGAATGTCTTAGGCCAGCGGTTCTCAAACTGTGGGTCGGAACCCCAAAGTGGGTCAGGACCCCATTTTAATGGGCTTGCCAGGGCTGCCTTAGACTTGCTGGGGCCTGGGGCCAAAGCCAAAGCCCGAGCCCCACCGCCCTGGGCGGTGGAGGTCAGGTTACAGACTCACTGCCTGGGCTGAAGCCCTCGGGCTTCGGCCTCGCCACCTGCTGCAACGGGACTTGGGTGGGGTTTCAGGTGTTGGTCCCGCCTCATGGGGTCATGTAGTAATATTTGTTGTCAGAAGGGGGTCGTGATGCAATGAAGTTGAAGAACTGCTGTCTTAGGCTAATAAAATGTTTAAGAACTGCTCAATGAGAAGTTTAAGATAATAAAATGTTTAAGAACTGCTCCTTCAGACACTGCAAGGAGCTCTACTTTCAAAGTACACAGGAATAAAAGCTATTCTTTTACAGACAGCCCTCTGCCTCCATATCTGGCTTGCTATGTCTCATTTCCCATGTGGCTTTTCCTCTGGTGCTTCCTGCAGGCCAGACCCACCTATCTTAGGCTGTGTCTACACTACAAGTTAGGGCAGGGCCGGATTAACTTTTTGTGGGCCCGGTGCCAAACACATTTGTGGGCCCCCCTGGGGAATGAAGGGGCCGGGGCAAGAGCACAGCGGGCAGGGTGGATTTGATTTAAATCATGATTTAAATCACTAATCAGGAAGACTCGATTTAATCATCGTTTTCTACATAAAAGTGCATTCTTGTTGGTTGTTATAACCTTAATATATATTCTTCACAACTCAGAGATAGATGTAGGTTTCATTTTTAGAAGGTACACACTATACATTTTTAAATAGTGATTTATTTTGAAAACTTTTCAGATGAGTTTTACAGCTATATCAGAAAATGAATGATTGTTTGGTTATTTCATTTACCAAAGATAATTGAAGCAGATATTTATGAAGTCATTGGGAGGTGAACTATCTCCAGTTCAAGAGGTAAATCATTAATATTTGGAGGATTTTCTTGCCAGGCTGTATTAGGAGGAGAACATCACCCGACAGACATTTACATTGTTTTATTTAACTAAAACAACAACGTTAAGTATTCTGGATTTTTTTCTTCAACAGCAAACATAATATTTTAACAAAAAAAACATATGTCCCTCGCTTCTCACATTTATCTCCAGACTTCTTCTCCTTGTCCAGATCTATTCCTCCTCCAACAACCTTCTATTCATTGAACTTTTTGAAACTTTTCACTTTTAAAGAGAGGTAAGGGATTGACTCTGTGTAGACAAATTTGCAGAGGGACAATAGAGTTGAGGTCTGTTATTTCTCACCTCTATATATTATTTATTTATTTAAAAACATTTTTGCTGTTAACAAGCATGTTACCTCTGGAGAGACAAATCCACAGTTTGAGAACTGCAAAACTAAGCATCTCTGATGGTATCTTCTAGACTGAGCACTGAGTCCCACTGGGTAGATAGAAAGAATAACCTAAATAATCTATACAGAAGACTGTGGAACCCCATGAAATTGGGTTCCTAATCCATGAACTATTGGAACTCATTTACAAAACTTTTCTTAAACATTACATGAATATATTGTCTCATATTACAGAATTAGAATTTATAATCCCTATTCCATGATGAGATATAATGTATCTTAATTAAAACTATCTTTAGATAGGTATTTTCCTCAAAAATCCGATTTAAATTAAAAAAAAAACAGATTTTTTTATTTTTTAAAACTCATTGATTTTTATCCAAACTGACAGCGAGGGGGGGGGGGGGGGGGGGGGGGGGGAGGATTGGTCCCCAGCTGGAGCGAGGCAGGGACTAGTGGCAAGAGCACAGCGGGGCATGTGGGGGAAGGATTGGTCCCCAACTGGAGCGAGGCAGGGGCCAGGGGCATGATGAGCACAGTGGGACATGGGGAGAGGATTAGTCCCTGCTGACTGGAGCAAGGCAGGGGCTGGGGGCAAAAGCACAGCAGGGCGGGAGCTAGGGTTCATCCCTGGAGCAAGGGAGGGGCCGGGGGTAAACTGCAAGCGCAGCAGGGCTGGGGAAGGAGTAAACAGGATCCCCCCCACCCCCACCCCTGCCCACATGGAGCAGGTACCTTCCTTTTCCCTGGTTCTAGCCCATTCTTTTCGTCTCTCTCTTCACAGAGCTGAGGGTGGGGGGTTCACTGAGCATAGGGCTGGGGGGTGCAGGGTCTGGGAGGGAGTTAGGGTGCAGGAGCAGGCTGGGGGTTGGGGTGCAGGGTCTGGCCAGGAGCTAGAGTGAGGGAGGGGGCTCAGGGTTGGGGCAGGAGGTAGGGGTGTGTAGCGCTTACCTGGGGCAGCTCGCATTTGGTGCGAGGGGTGCAGGTGGGAATGGGGGGGGCAAGAGCTCCCATTTGGTGCTCAGGGTGAGGGTGGGGATGTGGGGGGGGGTGCAGGAGTCAGGGCATGGGGTGTGGCGGGGCTGGTGATGTGGGGAGTGCAGGAGTCATGGCTGGGGTCGTGGGTGTGGGGGGGGCGTGCAGGAGTCAGGGCAAGGGGCTGGGGGGGTGGGCTGGGGTCGTGGGGGTGCTCCCAGCCCCCTGCCCTGAGCAGCTCACAGTAGGGGTCTGGAGGGGGTATGCCCTGATTCCAGCCCCTTCCCCAAGGCCCCCCCCTGCCTCCACCTCTTCTCTGCCTTCTCCCCCAAGCGGCGAGCATGCTGCTGCTCTGCTCCTCCCCCTCCCTTGTGCCAGCAAACAGCTGTTTGGCGGCAGGGAGAGGCAGGGATGCAGCACGCTGGGGGAAGAGGTGGGGGAAGAGCTTGGCTGCCGGTGGAGCCTGCCCTGCTGCAGCAGGAGCCCCAGGAGCTGGCAGCACCAAGCTTCTGCCCCCGCAGGAGAGAGCAGGGGGGCGGAGAAGAGTGGGCCGGGCCAGGGCCCTTTTGGAGTGTGGTCCCGGCGCCATGGTAAAGCCGGTACTGAGCTAGGGGTGTGATTTCCCCTATTTGTGTACATATATGCTAGCATGAGTACAAAGTTGAATTGTAACCCCAGTAGCATGAGTACTGGCAGCAGAAGCATAGCTTAGCCGTGTTGTACAAACTCACCTGAAACAAGTAGGTACATATTCGGCTAGCTAAACTCTGCCTCCACTGCCATTACCCATACCACTGCAGCTACACTGCTATTTATACTCATGTTAGCTCAGTGAGTGCTAGCGCAAGTATGTCTACACATGCGGGGGGGGGGGGAATCACACTCCTAGTTTGTAGTGTAGACATAGCCTTAAGGAGGAAAGCCTTTGAAAAGTGAAGGACAGGTATGTTTTTTAAACTCTTACCTTTCTGAAACTCTTTTCTTGACTTGACCCATACTTTTCAGAAAAAAAAGCTAGTCTGAGATGAGATGTCTCTGAGGTGGATTGGTTTGGTTTTAGTGAAGTTAGGGAAGTCTGCAAATTAGCCCAATAATAGCAAGTGACCTTCATCCTTAATTATGGAATCACCCATGCTCTTCCATAATATTGTATTAAATACAAGCATTTATTTTCTCATTTAACCTTTGACAATTTTTTTTGTTAAGGAACCACAGGTTGGAATTTCAGAGATAGTTAAAAACACTTAATTTCATAAAACTGGTCAAATGTGCCTACCGCTGTGCACAAATTTTGTCAAAGTTCTTCCACTAAAATAGCCATAACTCACAATTATTAGACTAAATCAGTTCCCTGACAGACATCCCAGTTATGGACTTCAACCTGCACTGCACAGGCACTAAGTGTTACATCTATAAGTCAAAGGTAGAAAGCGATAAGCCTGAATGGGAATGCAGCAGAAGCCAATCCCATATTAATGAGAACTCTTTTGTCAGACTTCCATGTTACTCATGCCTAACAGAAACAGCCAAGGATGAAGGATAGGGTTACACTGCACTGCAAGGTCTGATTGCAGCTTGGTAGACAAACCCATGCTAGCACAGCTAAAAATAGCAGCGTCGATGCAGGGGCACCAACTAGCAATGCAACTAGGTCCCCAGGGTCCCCAGTATGCTTGCGCGGCCTATGCTGAAGGCCGTGCTTCTGCATCTTCACTCTTATTTTTAGCCATGCTAGTGCGGGTAAAGTTAGCACTGATATGTCTACCTGAGCTGCAATCACATCTCAAGTCACAATGTGTACATACTCGGAGAGGGATCATATAGCTATGCTATCGCACATTTCTCCATCAACCCTACTCTCCCTTTGATCAGGGCCGGCTCTGGCTTTTTTGCCGCCCCACGCAAAAAAAAAAAAAAAAACTTGCGGCGCGGCCGGACCCAGGGTGCAGGGGAACTCCCTGCGCTGGTGCCCCGGCTAGCGGGGGGAGAGAGAGAAGGGGGCGGCCAGGGCTTCAGTGGGGCGCTGTCAGCAGCCCCAACCGCCGAACCGCCTGCCGGGAGGGCTCCGCACCACGGTCGGCTGGGAGGGAAGGACGTGGGTTGCCCTGCCGGGCTTGCTGTAGGACGCTCCCCTCCTCTGCACCGCCGCCCCCTACAGGGCAGCTGGAGCGGAACAAAAAAAAAAAAAAAAAAAAAGTGGCCGTGCCGCCCTAGAATTGTGCTGAATGCCGCCTCGTACAATCTGCCGCCCCAAGCACGAGTTTGCTCGGCTGGTGCCTGGAGCCGACCCTGCCTTTGATCATGTGCTCTTGGCAGTAAAGCATGTCAGATAGGGTTGATACTACCATGGAAGACTACACCCAATGCTTTTCCTTGAACTGGAGTTTAACAACCTTGTGCTCCTTGCTTCATACCACACAAGGATTTGCATGAGCCCAGCAAACGTGGTTTTCCTGATTACCAGTCTTGTCTCTCAACAATTTAACGGCCTCCAGCAAGGAAATGAGAGCCGGCAGTGTCCTCTGAAGGCTAACCATGCCTCAGTTAAATGAAGTATACTGTATTGTAGACGTCAAGGACTTTTCATTTCTATTGTGAAGAATTAATAATAAAAAGCTACTATACCTTTCATTCTACAAACCCTAGAGGCAAGAAGAGTGCATACAAAACTTAATTTTACTTTAATCATTCAAACAAATGTATTCTTTTACCTGAAGATTGTACAAGAAATAAATTGCATTGGGAACGTCAATTTATTCTTCTTAACGTGTATGCAATGTGCCTCAGGTGGCATGTGACCAGGATTCATCACCAAATTTGGTCTGCTGGTTGGATCATTAGCTTTCCCAACCTGGGCCAGATACTGACAGGGAGCACGACATGAACTATGATCCATGTAATGGATACCGTGTGTGTGACAACAGATTTCATATTCTTTGATGTGGATAACACTTTTTACTAAAATATCTGCACAGAAAAGTGCTCAAGAAACAGCAATCCACCCAATTTTATCCAGTTACTCTTTCCATCCTTCAGAATACTAAAAATAATAATAATAACTGAAACAATAATTATCTGTTAATATTTACATGGCACTAGTAAGTTAGATGCTTTATAGACATTTTATTGACAACTATTGTGAATTCTGATATTAACTTCAGTATTATCCCCTCACTCTCCAGGTCTCAGTTCTCATAACTGTACGTCACCCTGGATCTTCTACAAGGCGCAACAAGCATAGAGGTTATATGAGCTAATTGCATACTTACTGCAAAATAATGTGGTTTATTTCATTACAACAATTGGGTTTCTCTCTACTGAAATTAACAGTAGTTACATTGTAACTCAAGGCAATGATAGCACTATATATCTGGATAATTATACGATTAGTTAAGGCCACCATTATGCATTAGTTGTGTGGTATTTCACACACCACACACACACACCACAGTATACTTAGTTTGGATATATATATATCCAAACTAAGCAACCTCACTCCAGAATGAATACAACATTGGATTAAGTAACTAACTGACCAGAGATTTAGAAAATGTATAGTTGAATATCCTTTTATGACCATATCAGAAGCCTAAGGACTAAGAACCAAATTGTGACCAGTTGCTCTGATATAAATCAAGAAACACTCCATTGTAGTCTGTGAAGTTACTCCCGATTTAAGACAGCATGGATCAGAATCTGGCCTCATAGATTTTAATTCTATCTGAACACTTGACTAATACATACCTAAAAGGAGGCAATCTCCATCAATGTGTCATGCACAGGAACTAATTTGTTTCGCAGGACAGTCCAGAAAACATTGCAAAAGGAGTCTTCTTGCCTTGATGCTCCTAATATCGCCTGCTATTTTTATTAACCTAAGTGCTACTTTCTTCACAAATGGTGTGGATGCTACTGTGTATTTTAAGTTGGTAAAAAATGGGGTCCATTATCCACCCCCTTCTGCAAAAAACAAAACAACTTTCTCCCTCCCCACAAGTACACAGCCAGAGATAAAACAACACCCTAAAAAAAGCCCATAAAGATTTTATTAAACACAAAATACGTTATCCAATTCACTTTGTAAACACAATTATCCCTCAGATATGAAAATGCTCACACACTGTCCAAAATAAAAAGCTTGCAACTCTATACAAGAATACAACAGCTGAGACATGAGTTTATCATGAAGTCAGGCCTCTCGCTCTTTTGTATCTACCCTTATATACAGATACTCTTTTAATAACTTGCTCACCTTTCCAGCATCCCAGCCCAATACAATGTTTCAACTAAATCAGAACAAATGTGATAATAGAATGCACAATTAATGAGTTGGCTGGACAGGACAGCAGATCTTTTCAAAACTAAAAGATATCTGAAGTCACTTGTCTTGTCTTCCATGATTTTACTTCCATAATTTTCCACTATTTGATGCAATTAATTGTGACCTTCCCTCAAACATAGATTTAGGGTGGAAATCTGGATATTCAATTTTAAGTGACAGAAAGGAATTTTGTACGAATAATCTATATTTCATGTTTCTTCTTGTACTCAACCTTTGACCTTTATATTTAGGATCCAATCTTGCAATTAAGCTACTACAGCTTCTCTGAATCATTTTTCAATGTTGTCCTTTTGTGGCTCCACTTCTTTGGTTACTAAATAAATCAAGCTAAATTTCCACTGAGACTGAGGTGTCATCAGCCTGTAATGTGCCAAAGTCTTTCTGAAATCATCTTCAGTTGCTTTGCTAAATTTTGAGATTCTCTGTAGAATCCCTTGTTGTACAAGATGCATACTATGTTTTGATCAGAGTCCTGCAAGAATCATGCTCAATGCAAATTTATATGCACTTATGGTATAACTAGATCAACTATAGAGACAAACTTCCTGAGGGTTCCAACAAGTGTCATTGGGAAGCAAGGGCATAAATCGTCCTTTTTCCATCCACCAATGAAGATGATGTGGTTGTGGAAGAATTATTGAAATTCACAATGTGTTTTAGGACTGTTGTTCTATGAGATTTAAAAAATGTCCTGAACACCCAAGCATGAGAAATTTATAAAGATTGCACTTGAAGAGATCTCCATTTCTTTTTGGGGAGAAGGGAAGCAATTCTCTAAGTATTTGAAGAACACTTCCTCATGCTTTTCTCAGCATTCTTGGTTGAGCTATTCAAAAACTTGGACACAATATTTTGTGGTTTTCTTTTCAGGCGATATAATCAATAGCATTAAGTAGAGATGCATTTTTCCTGGTATGGACCCTTGTCAGGTCATTTTTCATGTTCAACCAACCACCTTGCATTAAATGTCAATGTTGATTCTTTTCATTCTTATTTCAACATTTCCTCTGTTTCTTCACTTGCAGAATCTAGTAGTGGACCTGAAAGCTTAAATCTGCCTAAAGGATTTTTCAGTTTTCAGATTTTAACAAATCAAACCCATTCTAGCAGTTCACAACTCCACTCTCTACTTTCTAAGCAATATTAGGGATACTGAACAGCTTCCATATGAGGAGAGATTAATAAGACTGGACTTTTCAGCATGGAAAAGAGATGACTAAGGGGGGGAGGGCGCGCTATGATAGAGGTCTATAAAATCAGGACTAGTGTGAAGGAAGTGAATAAGGAAGGGATATTTATCCCTTCACATAACACAAAGAACCAGGTTCACCCAGTGAAATTAATATGCAACAGGTTTAAAACAAACAAAAGGAAGTACTCCTTCACATAAAGCACAGTTAACTTATGGAACTCATTGGCAGGGGACGTTGTGAAGGCCAAAATTAAAACTGGGTTAAAAAAAGAATTAGATAAGTTCATGGGGAATAGGTCCATCAATGGCTATTAGCCAAGATGGTCAGGGCTGCAACCCCATGCTCTGGGGGTCCCTAAACCTCTCACTGCCAGAAGCTAGGACTGGACCACAGAGGATGGATCACTTGATAATTGCCCTGTTCTGTTCATTCCCTCTGAAGCATCTGGCATTAGGATACTAGGCTTAGATGGACCATTGGGTTGACCTCCTATGGCCATACTTATGTAGGTTACCAGTTAAAATTTAGACCAAGTCTCTATGACTGAAAATGCCAGCTGATGCTCTTTAGTGAAATAAGATGGTTGTTTCATTATGGTTCTTAAGAGACAAATGACTATATCCCCAAAAACATATCACTCCTGGTACTTCCTCACACCTTTAATATATGTGCACTTTCTGATTACCTAAATCGGCAAAATGTTCTTTCATTTTTCAAGAAGAAATCTGCCAGAGGAGCACTTATTTTTAAGAAACTCAAGAAACATCTGAAATGAGAATTAATTTCCATCTCTTTTGTACTTAACAGTTTCCAGTTTTTAAAACTGTCATTAAAATAAAACTGCTGACCACCCTTCGTTTACCTTGTCACTATGTAGACCGCAAAAGACATTCGTGTAGAAGGGAGGCATGAATAAGCATGAACATGCTCCATCTCTGCTTCGAGTAAATGTGTCAAGAGAGTTTATGTGTATGTGCCTGTCGTCCTCATCTCGCAACAGAGGATTGTAAAAGTAACCATTTTTGTGTGTGTTTATAACTATTCCATCTTAGTCTGTGACCTGATAAGGTCTCACAGCTAAGTTGGGCCACATTTCCGAGGAAAACCCTCATGAACTAAGTAGGTCACTTAGTAAGTGTAACTCTTTCTTCTGAGTCAGTCTTGAAATAACGTTATAACCTCCACCTTGGGTCATCAGCAGAGATTAAATCAAGGACTTCTGGCACCAAAGCATGGGCCTCTACTACTTGAGGGTAACTCCATTAGCTGGTAGCAGTAGTAAGCTCTTATTTTGTATGCAGACCAACCAGTACAATATGACAGCAGCCTTCACCATCCTGTCACCAGCATAATATTAAGAGACACTCTGCTACTTTCAGATGAAAGATAGAACTGTCTGACATCATTAAAGATCCCACAACATTTTTCATAAGATCTAGTGTGTTAGCATCATTGTTGTGAGCAATCTAATTTAACTAATAACATTCTATCCTCCTAAATCCTGCTAGCAATTTTAGTTGGATAATACGTAGTTTCATTTCTTTCTCACTTCCCATGAGAGAGTTTTTGTATACCACACTGTATACATGAAATGTCTAAATAGAATTGCAGTATGCTGTTAAACACCTGTCATGTTCCACTCCAGAGGTGGCTGCCCTTCAACTGTATATGAACCATTCCTGTGCAACATGTAAAGCACTTTAGCATCCTACATATAGAAATGTAAGATTTTTATTCAAATCATAACACGCATGGCTGTGTGTGTGTTTTCTTGAACTTTTTAAAAATGATCAGATAACAAGGATTAAGACCGGAAGAAGTCGACTCTACTCTCACATTCCCCTTGGAATCTTTTGGTTTCTTAAAAGGGTGTTAACACCGATATCCTGGCCAAATTCCAATTCTAATAATTACATTCTGCCTATCTAAATTTCTCCCACTGTTTGTTGGGACTTATGAGCTGAGCTCCCCTTTAAAATTTACACAAAACGTTAGGCAACCAAATATTTTTATTTGACAATTTGGTTTTTTTAAATCATACTGAGCAGGGACAAATATTTAACAAGAACACGTTCCTTGTTGTCTGTTGATGAGATCAAGTATACCTAAAGCATAATGTGCTGTGCGCTAAAGCAATATTACAAGTATCTGTAGGCCATGTAAAGTACTATTAATTGAAAAAAAATCATTTATGTTAAAAGTAAAAATAAAGACACAAAAACAACATAAACGTTAAACTGTAGCTAAGGTTGTTGATGGCACCATTTCTCTTTGGAAGAGTGGCAGACAGAATAATAATAATCTTACTCTGTCATTCTAAAGAATCCCAATAGGTAAACCCAGATCCTACAAACATTTGTGTGTGACAGTAACTTTAACACACACAAGTAGTCCTCTTAAAGCCAGTACATTCTCTGCCATCTCCTTCAACTATCTGTTTTCACCAATCTGTACTCTGTTACCCATTCAATCATTCTCAGTCTGCCCCAACTTCACTCTTTGCAATTCTCTGTGACCCAAACCCAACCATTCCATGTCCCATACTCAGCCCACTCGTTGCCCCACAGGCATCCCCCAATCAACCAACTGATCCTCTACCTTCGGCAATGCATTGCCAGCCCCAGTCATTTCATCCTTAGCCCCTGCAACAACCCCAGTTAGCCAATCTCCTGCCTCCCTCAGCTCACTGGAACTGGCTTGCATGCAGGCCTGCTGATTCTTGGCCTCCATCTTCGGCGCTGCCAACCCCAAGAGTGCAAAAATCATGAGTTGGAGCCTAGCACAGCCTGAGATTGACTTAGGAGTCATGGGGTTTGTTTCTAGGCGGCAAGCGCCGTTTAATTTTATCAGCCTGCGGGATTCCAAGTCTTTGCGTGCCTGCAGGTCACACTGCAGTCCTTTGTCTGAAAACGTGACAGCTAGAAACGCTTGTTTTTTAAATGAACCTGGAGATTCTCTGGTCATTACACGATTCCAGGGGCTGGGGCTTCAAGCCCAACACCAAATATGATGAGAGCTAGTGCCACAGCATCTCACCTGCAGGCTTCTGTCCAGGTTCTCCTCCTCCTATCCCAGGCTGCGGGACAAGGGGAGCTGAGTTAGATGCTCTCTTCATCGGGGCTCAAGCAAGGCCAGGCCAGATCCTACCCTGTTCTCTGAGGCTTGCAGAGCTTCTCTCTCCTCCCGTCCACTAGTGTGGCAGGCAGCCAGAGGGGCACTGATGAGCAGCTGTCCAGAATCCACCCAGATCACATGAGGCAACTGCTATGAGCTCAGAGGCGGGAATAGGGAGGCAACACCCCCAAATGCCACCTAGTAGCACTGGGTCTGAGTTTATTTCTCAACTAAGAGATGGATGCTCTAGCAGCACAATGTCCCTTACCCTTACAGGTTGCTGATGGAGTGGAAAAGTCAATAGCATTTCCTATGTGTAAGGGGACTGTTGCCCCCTTACTAACATTCAGTGGGGGTGTTTTGGTTGGCTAGCTCCTAGCACTAAAAGGGGAGGGGTCGATGGGAAATCAGGACCCTGAGACTGACAGTCCTCAGGAACAATGGCGAGAGGCCTGATTGACAGGGCGGGCAGGCTAATCAGCATGACAGGAGGCCAGGGTGGGTCCCGTCCTCCTCCGTGTGAGTTGGAATTGCCTGGGTCAGACTGAGTGGGGCCGAGCTAAGGAGAAAGCAGGGGCCCAAGCTGAGCTGGAGAGCAGAACCGTGCCAGATCCAGAGGGGCCAGAGGCGCAGCCACAGAGCCAGAGACACAGCCCAGGGAGAGCAGATCCTGTGCTGGGAGCAGAGACGCAGCCACAGAGCCAGAGACACAGCCCAGGGAGAGCAGATCCTGTGCTGGGAGCAGAGCTGCAGCCACAGAGCCAGGTGTGGTGAGCAAGTGGGGCCAGCCAAGGGGGGACCTTGGGCAAAGGGCCCAGCACAGAAAGACACCCCTAGCCAAGGGTCCTTGCAGGTCAGACTGGGAGGGGGACATTAACCTGACGGGGGGCTGACGCTGGGAAGAAGGGTCCCACCACTCAAAGCCCGGAGGTGTGTGGCCACCACCATTGCAAGTGTCCAACCCGCAGCATACCTGCAGCACAGCCAGGGCCTGAGAAGGAAATCTGGGACCTACAAGGAACAGACTGCAAAGTGCCCTGATGTCCAGAGATACTGTTTGTGATGTTCCCTGCCACAGAGCGGGGTGATGTGTTTTCCTTTAACCTTTCCCATTTTTCCTTATTCTTTTTTTTAGATTAATTGTTAATTAAACAACTTGTATTTGCTTTAAATTGTATGGAATAATCAGTGGGTCAGGAAGGTGCCCAGTGCAGAGAAGGTACCCCGGAGTGGGGACACCCTGGCCCCTGTCCTAGGTGACCACAGCAGGGTTGGGGGTTGAGCCCCCCAGGAATCCTGGGCCCAGCCTTGTTGGGGTTACGAGGACTCTGCCAGACAGGAGAGTGGAAGGGGAGCCCTCAAGGGCAGGGAGGCCTCTGGGTAAAGGAAGTGGGAGCAAGGACTCAGATCCTTTCGCTAGGCCACTTCACCGGGGTAGTGCAGAAGCCAGGAAAATTCCCCACAATAGCAGGACCATTCCCCCGCTTACATATGCCATCTGCTGGAGGTGATTCTTGCACGTCCCCTATTAAAATTCTAACTCAGGCTGACCCTATGACTTAGGATAGGATCACAATACACATTTACAAAGCTCAACACACTTCTTCTTACTCTGGAAATTACTTTGCCAAAATATAAATATCGTAGGCATAGAGAGACTGTGTCAAGGATGCTAGACCCAAAATGTGTCCTACTTTCTACCCCGCCTTAAATTACAACAGTGAAATTTACACATGGAAAAGCTCTATTAAATCATCCACTCCATCGCCTGGAAAATGCAGGATTATTCTCTACAGTACATTTATTAGTGATTAGTCCAATCTAGTTTTAAATGTCCCAGTCAATGGGGCTTTCACTATTCCCTTGACTATTCTACAGCCTAGTACAACTTATTGTCAAGCAGTTTTTCCTGATATTCAGCCAAAGATACCCTTTTCTTAATTTCATCCCATTACTCCCAGGAATTCCCCCATGTACCACATTAAATAATTATTTTTATTCTTTACATTAACACTCTCAAAATAGCTGTACACTGTTAACCTTATTTATTGCCAAGCTCTCTCTATTTATATGTATCTGTTATCTTTTCCTCATAAGCCAATGCCTTCAGGCCAGAGTATTTTTGTTGCTCTTCTCTGAGCTCCATCCAATTTTCAACAGCTTTCTGATAATAATAAGTCCAGAAATTCCAGGTGTGCTCACAGCAGCACCTAACAGAAAGGGATTACCGCCTCCTTGCTCTATGACACAATGCCCTTGCATATTCAGCTCAAAGGTGAACTGGCCTTTTCTGTAACCATATCGCACACATGCATAATTTGCTGTCTGATATCACTCCTAGCTCTCCTCCACCATTATTGCTTCCCATGTTTCTCCCTCCCATCAAGTGTGTATGTTTCAGGTCCTTTCCCCACACGAACTTGTACTTTTCCCCAATTTTGTTATCTCATTATTTTTGTTCTTCATTAACGAAAATATTGTTAGTTTGAAAGGTTATATGTTTTGCCCAAAATACAAATGCTTCCAGCCCAAATTCAACAAAGCATTTCATTGCATGCCAACAAAAAACAATGAAAAAATGTCCATTGATAATCATGAAAATTTACAGATAGGCAAAGTAAGAAAAAAAATGCTGCTTGAGAACTTCTTAGAGATTGATTTAAGGATATTTACTTCCTATATTTTGATATGTAATGCTGACATTTGTGTTTTATAAATCTTTCATTTTTTGAATCTCAACATCTATTGTCATTAAACTATTATGGTCCGACACCCCCCGCCCCCCGCCCATTGTTTGACCTCCCCATAATTTCCCACAACTGTGAAAATGTAAATACATAGAAGTTGGAAAAATGCTCAAAACCCATAATTTTGTGCAACTGAAAATTTAAATTGATACAAATAGAAAAAAATATTAAAAATAAACTTTGATGTTATCTGTCACAATTATAAAAGATAAATCAAAATTGAGTTCTGCCAAGCCTACTTAAAACATATGCTTAAATTCCGCTTTGTTTAGCAAGACCAATGGGGCTCAAGCATGTGCTTAAAGTTAGGCATGCATTTAAGAGCTTTGTTAAATCAGGGCTTCAGGTTACATCTACACTGCCAAAAACAAACAAACAGAAAAAACAACACAGCAGAGAGTCTCAGAGCCTGGGTCAACTGACTCGGGCTTGCAGGGCTCATACTGTGGGACTAAAACTAGCAATGTAGATGTTCCTGCTTGGGCTGGAGCCCCAGCTCCAGCCAGAGCAGGAATGTCTTACAATGCTATTTTCAGCCCTGTACCTCAAGCCCCACAAATCCAAGTTAATTAACCCAGGCTCTGAGACTTTCTGCCGTGGAAATTTTTTTGCAGTGTAGACATACCCTCCATTTCCTTACACACACACACACACACACACACACACACACACACACACATCAAAGAAAAAAAAACAAGGAAAAATAAGAAAAGAAAATTCAGTGCCAAGAAGCAGGAGGCCTACAACAATTCTCTAAATGGCAAAGGGGACCTGCCTATTTGAGAGACCCCTCCTTCCCTTTGAAAGTTTAGAAGTGCATGTGCAGGGAAGGAGGGGGGTTCCTAGAAGGTAATTCCCTTGGCTTTGGAACTCACTCCCCACACACTGGCTCCAAATTTGTCATTCTTCATGATATGCTGCAAAATCCATCTTTTTTTTCCCCCTAGGCTTTTGGACGCAGGGTAGGGGTCAGGATGTCTGAGAGTTAGGATGTCTGGGAGGTCAGTAACAGAAGAGGGTAGAATATATTCAGTTTTTTCAGTTTATAACTGCTTGGCTGGGGGTGAGGGGTTGTTTGGGGGTTTTTTGGTATTTGGTGTGCAGTGGCTGCTAAGTTTTTGGCTACTGTAGGATTTAGTTTTTAAACTGTGTGAACATTTCCTAGATCTCCGCTCCCTCTTTTTTTCTTTCTTTTTTTTTAAAAATAAATTGAAATAAACATGCAACAAAGCAACAATCATTAAGATTTTAGATTTAAATTTCCAATAAGTTATTATGAACTGTGACCATCCCTTCAAGAAAAATGTGTTAATGAAAATCACAAGTCAAGGTTACAGCAAGTTAATCTCAGATAATGCCTAGAATGAACACATTGCTAGTCCACTAGTGTGACAAAGTGGAATTTTTTCATAACATTTTGTATGAATATTGTGTGTGCCTCAGTTTCCCTATGTGATGCGTGTTTAACTCGGCGGTGGGAATAAGATGGTTTATTCTTTGTAGTAATCCAGGTGTGACTGTCGTCTAGCTGCCTAGGCTCGGACAATGGCCCAGATATTTTGTAATCCAGCAACTGACGACCCTGGGACCCACCCTCTTCAGGAAGCCCACCAGTTTTGGCCAGTGGGAGAACAAAATGCTAAGGAGAATGACCATGTGACTATCATTGCCCAGAAAGAAGAACAAAGAACTGAGGGCCACCGCGGATAGTACAGTGTAGGCTGCTGAAGCAAGTCACACATTGCCTGGAGAGTCACTCCAGTCGAAGGAAGTCGGGGTGTATTGCTCCCTTTGGTTGTGCAAGCCTTCCCCAGGTGCCCAATTTGAATGGACTCGCTGAGGGGAGCTCATGGCATGATGTAGGGGCGCTGAAGGCTCTGAGGTTCGGTCCCAGGAGATGGCAAAGCCAAGGGACTTACCTCAGATAGAGAGTGCAACCCTCAAGGAGGGCTGGCACACTGAAGGGAGTTTCTCCCAGGGGCTGTTCCAGAACTCCAGACCTGTGAAACTGTGACAACTAGTCAGGTCCATCATTTCACAGAGAGAAAAGGAGCCCTTGGGGAACAAAAATGTCAAATTCTTAATTCATGCATGCTGAACACTTTTACATGAAGTGGTCCAGACTGAGTGTTAGGGAGACCAGACATCCCGATATTATCGGGACCATCCTGATGTTAGGAGCTTTGTCTTACATAGGCATCCAATACCTTCCCCCATTACCTCCTCCCCCTGCCCCCATTCTGTTTTTTCACACTTGCTATCTGGTCACCCTATTGAGTGTTGCCCCTTGAATGGGGTGGAATTTAGGAGGGAGAAAGGGCAGCACCCTTTGGACGTGAAAAGGATGGTGCAGCAAAGAGTAAAACCCTAATAACACAACAGTTTTAATCCAAGAGTTTACATTCACGACTAGTAAAAACTACAGCAGTTGTCATGACAGGAGTTTCATGGAGAGTATTTAAAAATCACTTCTAAATGCCTTAGGTTTATGTGCAGAACTGCTGAGTTATCATTCTCTTCCCCTGTTTTTGCTTTTCTGTCTTCCCATTTTTTGATTTTCAAACACATTTCTCTTTTCCTTTTTCTTCGTCTACTTTCTGTAAACTGGCAGGGGGTAGGAAAGGGAGGGGATGTGGGATTGTTGTCACTCTTCTAAGACATGGTGAGATTAGTCTGTCGACCACCTGGTTGTAAGGTTCTAGATTCAGGAGTGCCACTTTAGAAAAATACTGAAGAAATTATTATTTGCTACAAAATCATGCAGGCTATCAAAACCAGATTAATATGCTATACACCAAATTGTGCACACCTGCTACACTACTAAAATGTTCATTTTGAAATGTATATATGAAAACAGCTACTCACTGGTACTTGACAGAATTATAATATTCGCTCACCACTCAACTTCAATCATTTTTATTCAAATTGTGTGTATCTCACTGTTTTAAATGAGCTAGGAACACACCTGTATGTGATATCAATTAATCATATATGACAGCATATTGGATCTTTTAAAAAACATTGTGAACCCCCAGAAGTCACTCAGGGTATCCAGTTTCTATGCCGAATACAAAATGTTGCTGTTTAATAATGCATATATGATCAAAGTTTGCCGCTCTCCCAGTATCAAATCTTCCTTGTGATTTTATAGATTGCATATACAAGATGTTTTAACTCTCTCGAATGTAATAAGTACTTCTATTTCACTTGCTTCAAATCTGCAACCAGTTTGGGAGTGAATAAGACAATTAACCACTGCACAACATAGTCTGTTTATATTACAGAAGATGGATACATAAAGCTATATGAAGAACTTTTTGTAAATTTAACAGGGTGTCTTGCCCCTTATGAGCTAGAGGCCTGGGGCCAGCCAACCATGCTTACTAAGGAGGAACAATTGAGCAGGAATTACCTGATTACCCTAAAAGAGCAGCAGGAAGAAGCCAGGCTGCTGGCCCTGGAGAGAGAGTTCTCAGACAGAACAGAGTGAAATATAGGATATGTCTACACTGCATCTGGGAGTGAGTTTCCCAGCCCAAACTGTCAGACTCATGCTAGTGTGCCTAAAATAACTGCGCAGTGTAGATATTGGAACTTGAGCTGGGCTGGAGCTTGGGCTAGCATAAGCCCTAGTCTGTAGACCTGGGATGGGTCGCTGACTCCCAGAAGCAGCACAGATATATCCATATAGGCTGCTGGGAGTGAGTAGGCTCCAACAGAAACATGTGAAACTTGGGGAGTGAGATAACTGGGAAGGCCTGTGAGAATGGATGGACTTGAAAACTTCATTAGATCAATAAACACTCAAAATAAAGCAGGAGCACACAACTGGGAGAGGGAAAGACTGAGAATAGCCTTGTAAAGCAGGGAAGATGCTGAGACAGCAGAGAACTTGGGAGATGTGCCCAGTTTAAGGCTGGACGAGACTTTTGAGTTTATTTTTTGAACATTTCAAATTGAACCCTAAGGAGATCAGTTATTGGATTTGTAAAATCTTTTTGGGAGGGCGATTGAGGAACTAAGAGGGGAAACTGAGGTGAGGGGCTGCTTGCAGGGTTGTCTTGAGGCCACAAGGGGGCACCCAGGAGGAGGCCACTCAGAGTAACGTTCTACTATAGGAGGACAGGAGCAAGAAGTATAATGCACAAACTCCTCATCACATTAAACTACATAACTCCCTTTGTTACCATAGTTCAATATCACCACCAGAATTTTGAGCACTAAAGCTTGTTAAAAAAGTTGTAAACTGATAGGCAAGCAGCACAGATACTGGGTTAGATTTACAACATGCTATAATGGATTTTTTCAGATAGATGGCAATGCACACAGTGCATTTAACATTAAAATATGGCCCAGTGTCAAGATTTCATTTCAGTGTTTATAGTCTTACATTAGAGGCATTATTGCATGATCAGAATAACTTTTATAAGGATAATAGTTTAGCACCCACTGTGGCAGTTTATCCATTGATTTCAATGGGAGTATGTTGGGCCACAGGACCTTGAGGCACCACAGATTTTACTTACTAGACTTTCTGTCACTCAAAGAAATGTCAAATTGTAATAAATACAGTGGACAGAGCACATGCTATACTTCTTTTTCATTCCTATAATATCCAACAAATATTGCACAGTAGTTACAGTGGGTAATAAATAGATTTAAGTCAGACTTTTACAGGTCTAGTAATATTTTATTATAAAAACCAGCGATAAAAATATTTTTAACAACTATTTAGAATTATTTGTAAAAACTTTAGTTATTACCAGTCTTATGTCCTTTTATTCTAACATGCAGAACTGTCAAGCTACAAGCATTTGAGTGAAACTTTAATTGTTTAATTGCAAAACATAGTAAATCCCTTTTTTGCCAAAGTGGAATATTTAAAAAGCAGCTTAAAAGGAAATGAACAGGAGCAAGTCTCACTTATCGTTCTGCACCTGCTTTAGGGTTTCGATCGATGACTATCATGATTTGGAAGCATCCACCACCGTTTTGTTTTCTTTTCACAGTAGGTGGTTGCTAGGGAACAAAATACTATTGTCTGATTTCATGATCTATTGCCCAGTTTGCCTGGCAATAATGCTTTCTAAAATTTAACAGAGGTCACTTATTAATTTATTATGTATAAGAAAAATAAAGACTAAGAGAAATATGGAGAGAGAGAGAGAGAGAGAATAAGAATCTCATGAAGCCTTTTTAAAACTTATTAAAGAAAAAACATGCAAATATCCCTGGACAATGAAAACAAGCTAATTTAAGTACTCTACTGAAATACACACACACACACACAATCATTTTTTTGCAATCATATCTATATTTTTTCCCTAACTTGTCAAAGAATATTGTATATCCTTTTCCAAGTGGAACAAACCTGTAAAGTTCTGTATACATTACACATAATAGAATGTGCGGACAAGAGAGGCATACAGTTTATAATTCGGATCAGAGAGAATTTTGCTATTCAGATTGTACTCATGTTGGGGTCTCCGTTTATTTATGTAACAATTATTGCTTAGTGGGATAGATAGAAAAGTCCAAGTAAGGTTGCTCCTGTGTTCAGTATAACAAAAGATAATGCAGGATACTGTATCTAAAATTGCACACAACAATTCTAACCGTAAAAATGTCACATATTTTTACACTATCAGAGCTTCCTAAACAAGGAATTAAAAAGATTGTTACTGCCAGACAATGTGGGTGCCTGTGATGGCATCATCAGAACCTAGTAGAAGGCAATGATACTTAGAAATAGAGTGACAGGTGAATATATGTATGCACAGATATAGCCTCAAAGAAAGATTTTAAATAAAACCTGTAGAGTAGCTGTTACTCTATCACGCACACCTGAAATTTCACATCCTACACAACACATACATTAAAAAAAACTTGAAAGGCCTTTGAAATACTATCAATGCATATTACTTTTTTGTTGCATTAAAATTTGAGAGAAAATGAATGAGGTATGTTCCAAAAGACATCAAAGCTTTGACATATTACAATGGAACTTCTGATATTAAAAGTAATACATGCAGAATATAAAATACACAAATCATAGGGATGATCTCAGGGCTCCTTCTCTCCTCAGCCCCGAGTTGAATTTATTCAAATGCCTACCCTCTCCTTAAAGAACCCGACAGTCATTACCAATGTATATTTAAAATTAAGAGTAAGAGTGAAATGTAAGCCAGCTCTCTCCATAGCACACAACAATAAACTAACCCTAGCAATAGGAACAGAGAAATTAGAGACAGACAAGACCTAGCTCACCAAATCCATCCCCTTGCCATCCAAGAGGCAAAATATGCTACCAAAAGCGATAGTGTTCAAGTGGTACCTAAGGGTCTCTCTGCCCCTGGCTGGCCGCACACCCATGTCCTGTCATTTCCAACTTCAGTGAAACCTGTCTTAAGTAATCACCCAAGGAACCAAGAAAAAAAAATCAGTCACCTAGTACAGCTGCTCTTTAGTTATAACCAAACTGTCCTGGAAACTGCAGAGAGAGACTTTCCAGGGATGGCTTCACCCAGGGTCCAAGTGATGCTGATCCTCAGTGCAGGCTCCCCAGGCTGGAGAGGGTTTGCCCCTCCAGCCAATCAGCAAGAGGGAGCCCCGGGTGCCCGACCGACGGGGTGGGTGGGCAGGAGGCGTGCGGCCGGAGGGGCCCTATGCGCTGTCTGCGCCACGCGTGCGGGATGTTATGGGAATGGGGGGATGCCCAGACCGGTTGGGTGGGAGGAAGAGGAACAAGCGTGGCCCGGGGGAGAGTCGCAGCAGCTGCCCTGTCCCCACTCCCGGTGCCAGCAACTGCCTGGGAGGGAGCAGCCCGTCCCCGCGGCTGCCAAAAGAAAAATGCCCCCGAGAGAGGAGAACAAACTTTCTGACTCCCCGGGGACCAGCGGCTGGGCTGCCGAGGGGGAGGGGAGGCGGCGGCCGGGGCGCTGCTGGGGAAGGGACACACACCCAGAGGGATGCTGGCGGGCGGAGGGGGGGTTTAGGAGGCAGAGCCGGCAGCAGCTGCGGATGGGCGCTGGAAAGCGGGGGAGCGGCGAGCCCCCCGTGCCCGCCCCCGCACGGCAGCGCCCCCACCTCCCCTCCGAGCCGGGCGGGGGACCAGGCAGCCGCGGGAAGCTGCACAGCCCGGGGGATGCTGCCGCCGCCTGTCCCCACGCTCCCTACCTGCTGGCGGTGCGGCGCTGCCGGGGCGCGGCGCGGCCCCTTCTCCCTCGGCCGGCGCCGCGCAGCCCCCACCCCTGTCCCGGGCAGAGCGCGAGCCCGGCCGCCGGAGCCTGCAGCGCTGCGGGCGGAGGACGCCCCGTGGCGGCGGGAAGCCCCGGCGAGCGGCGGCGCGGGGCAGCGGCAGCGAGCGGAGCCGGCTTAGGGGCGCTGGAGAAACAGCCGCCTCTGATCCAAAACGTGTGTGTGTGTCGGGCTGGGGGTGCGCGCGAGTGTGAGGGATGCGGCAAGGGAGCGAGGGAAAATTCCCCCGCTTAGGAAAACCGTAGACAACTGGCAAAGCAGGTGTGCTGGGGAGGGAGCGGGAGGGGGTTGGCGGCTGGTGCGGGGGCAGGGGAGCCTGGGATGGGAGGGAGCGCCCAGATCCGCCTGAGCAGCAGGCAGCTGCCGCCCTGCCAGGGCCGCGCACGGGGAAGCAGAGGCAGTGGCTTCAGCTCCTCAGGGCAGCAAGTGGTGAATCTGGCACCTACAGACGCCACTGCGACCTTGAAAGGCGCCGGGGCAAACTGGCACTGAGCTGGCAGCCAGTGAATAGGAGGGGATGCTTGTCCCCGGGGGTGGGGACACAAAGGGACTTAGCCCTCAGCCAAGAGCTCTGGGGGAGAAGGACAGAAGGGACCGGAGTGCTTTAAATAAAGAGACTCCGGCTCATTCATAGCTGATGCCCAGAGCCTCCTTGTGTCTCCTATTGTGTTAAATGCTGGGCAGCAGGTTGCCACTTTAGTTTACTCTTGTGGGGGGAACGTTGATTACATTATATCCACCCCATTTCACTCCCTGAAAAGTTCTGTTGCATTAGCTCCCAGGAAAGGGGGCACTGAATTCTGTTTGCTTAGTTACAGCATCAATTATACAGTGAATTATAGAGGAGCAGCTGTAGGAGGTTCCCCACAGGGCTATCTTCAACAGGGAGGAAGGAGTGAGGGGGACAAGGTGGCTGTCAAAGCAAAAATATAACTGCTATTTTTGCTCATTTTATCTGGCATCCTAGGGCCTCCTGAGTTTACACACAGGTCAACACTAAAGAACACTTGTGAAAGGTTTACATCTGCAACCACTTTATTGTCCTGTTCAGTTTCCCAAATGTATGCCCAGTTTGACTGGGTCAGTAATTCTTTAGGAATCTTCCAAGGAGAATTTGGTGCTACAGGAAGTAATGTTCGTAGCACTCTGACCTCTTGAGTTAGTATGGAGTCTAAATCAATATCCTTAACATAACCTCTCTACTCCTGTTGGACATGTATTTTACCTCTGTATTTGGCCCACAATTCAAGAAGGATGTTCGTCTCTTCAAAGACGAGCCATGAGAATGATTTAAAAAGTGCCTTATAGTGATAGACTCAAAGGGTATGTCTACACTTCAATAAAACACTGGTGGCTGGCCTGTGCCAGCTGACTTGCACTCACAGGGCTTGGGCTGCAGGGCTATAAAATTGGAATGTAGGCATTGGGCTAGAGCCTGGTCTCAAGCTTAGGCTTGTGGACTCTCTCTCATCACGGGGACCCAGAGTCCACACTCCAGCCCAATCTTGAATGTCTACACTTCGGTTTTTTAGGCCCTCAGCCCCAGGCCAAGTCAGCTGACATAAGCTAGCCACAGGTATTTTATTGCAGTGTAGACATACCCAAAGAGCTTAATCTATTTAGCTTAACAAGGTTAAGGGACAACTTGATCACAATCTATAAGTATCTACCTAGGGAGAAAATAATAACACGCTTTTCAGTCTAGCAGAGAAAGGTATAACAATCCAATGACTGGAAGTTGAAGCTAGACAAATTCAGACTGGAATTAAGGTGTCCATTTTTGACAGTGCGAGTAATTAACCATTGAAACAGTTTACTGAGGGTCATGGTGGATTCTCCATCACTGACAATTTTTAAATCAAGGCTGGATGTTTTTCTAAAAGAGATGCTGTAGGTATTATTATGGGGAAATTCTACGGCTTGTGTTACACAGGAGATCAGACTAGGTCAGGGATCGGCAAGCTTTGGCACATGGCCCGCCAGGGTAAGCACCCTGGTGAGCCGGGCCAGTTTGTTTACCTGCCGCGTCCGCAGATTTGGCCGATCGCGGCTCTCACTGGCCGTGGTTCACCTCTTCAGGCCAATGGAGGTGGCGGGAAGCGGTGGCCAGCACATCCAGCACATCCCTCGGCCTGCGCCACTTCCCACAGTCCCCATTGGTCTGGGACAGTGAATCGCAGCCAGTGGGAGCCACGATCAGCCGAACCTGCGGACAGGGCAGGTAAACAAACTGGCCCAGCCCACCAGGGTGCTTACCCTAGCAGGCCACGTGCCAAAGATTGCCGATCTCTGGATTAGGTGATCACAATGGTCCCTTCTAGCCTTAGAATCTATCAGTCATGATATTAGGACACTGTTGCCGGAGGTGCTTTTTTCCAATGGGACATAAACCTACAGTAGGTCTTGATTGCTTATGGCAGTATTATCCAGCAGACAGGGTGTTAGTCTGTGTCAGAAAACCTTGGGTTGTGTTTTTGCACAAGTCACATCACCTCTCTGTGCTTTCTTTATCCCATCTATACAAATGTACATATGTAGTGATCTTTAGTAAACTAGGCTCAGACCCTCAAAGATATAATATCTTTGAGGATCTGAGTCCTAGAGATGAAAAGTGAACTCTGTATGAACTAAGTACTATTATTAACAATTAGATGACACACCTAGTATGAGCATACGTGTTAATACTGTTTTTGTGGCCGAATTTAAGCTCATGCAGAATGTGTTTTTTAATCTAAATTCATCCTGCAATTTCAATTGGAAAAGTGAATTCTTCAAATCCTTTCCTAAATGGCGGTGCAGAGTTGTCATGTTCTGCAAACAGCTGAGGTGTCTGTGTTTTAGTGCTGGATAAAGTGATGCCTTTGTATATCAGTTTACAATGTGGTTCAGAATACTTCTAGTTGATAATTACCTTGGTAAATGTAAAGTAATCGTATCAAACATGGATATTAAAGCAGCATATTAAACATTTCATATATATTGGATACATCCTAAATTGCTAGTGGTAGAAAGCTGTTGGATTGTTGTTTTATATTTTCTTTCATTCCTGAGGGTCTTCTTTCATTAAAGCATCGCTACAGTATATCCAAAGGTGTTGTGCTAATTTTGTATTTACATTACCAGATCATTTTGTGTTTACCAGTAAATACACTTTATGAAACAGAAGTCATTTCCACACCACTAGGCTTGCCTGATTTAAACGGTACTGGCTTGCGTTGCCTCTGTGTGTGGCTTTTTTCCCTGGCAGGCAGGGTTAGTGTCACAGCTTCAGTTTGAGTAATGACAACAAGCAATACTGACACAATTTATACCAACCAACACAAGGACATCCGTGTAGAGGACAAAGCATAGAAACTAATTCACTGCTTTAGGTAAGTGCTAACAACTTATACTCTAAAAAAACAAACAATAATCACCCACCAATGCAAAGATGGGAATGTCTGCCCTGCATTTTCTCACTGTAGTTCATTTTTCACCAGTTTGCCTTTGTTTTGGATAGCACAATGACACAGATAGCTATAAAAGAATAGCTGCTGGAGGCATTTCTATCAGATGCAGTCCTGGTGAAAGAAAGTCATAATTTGAACGCTCACTCCTATATTATTTACACTGGAACAAACCTATTGAATTATGTTACAGAATGTATAGATTTCAATACTGCAAGTACTTACGCACATGCTTAACTTTATATACATGAGTACTCACACTCAAGTACATTGCCACAAATGGAAACTATTCATGCTTAAAATTAAGCATAAGTGTTTGCAGGATCAGGGCATAATTAACAAATATGTCCTAAACCCCAGTCTCTGAAAATAACTCTCCAGTTGTCTCTGTTTACTTTTGTTTATTTTGCTTCTTAATCTTCTTTCTTGTTTGGTTTGAAAATAAAAACAAAATTAAAAAACAAAAAGACTCCACCCAGTATAAACAAGCTCTATTTGACAATTATGTAAGTGGAGAGTGATATAAAACAGAGCTAATATAAAATCTCACCAATGACACTGGAATTGTTTAATATATCTGACTACAGTGATGACATTTTTAAAGGATTATTTTTTCCTGGCAATTAAGTGTCCCTTTAATTGTCTTATACTCTCTCAACTGTACTCACAGAACTCTTTTTGCACACGTCTATACATCCTGAGAAGCAGAAAGGACTTTATCTCTTATGAATTTCACTAGAACTAATCCATTTGAGCATTTTGCTATTTGTACTTCAGTTGCTCTTAAGGGCCCTGATAAGGAGCAAGGCTCCACTGCGCTAGGCACTGTACACACACAGGAAGACACATCCCCTGCCCAGAAGACATCACAATGTTTTTTTTAATAACTGAAGATTTTTTAATTGGAAACAATTTATTTTTGATGTCATCTTTGTAGTCAGAAGGGTGAATTCCCCTAGGCCTGGTCTGGAGCTTTGTTTTTAGCAGAAAATGTGACTGATAGTGTAAACAAAACCAAAAACCCCACCAGACCTCATTTCAGCCCTCATAAATGCACTGACTTCAATTGGAATTGCACAGACACAGCTAAGGGCACAATTAGGCCCTCTGGACTTTTAAAGCTTCAAAAATAGTCATATGTAATTCCTTCTTCTTTGGATTCTGCAAGCTTTAAGAGATTTTTTGAAAGCTGTAAATTCCTATTTATCCACTAAGAGGCTCATAGGCAATCTTCCCCTAATGGAAATGGAACTGTAAAGCTGAAACATTAATATACACAATATGATACATTACACTGGAATGGAACTGTCTCAACCAATCAGAGGACAGGGATGCTATACACTTACAGAGGCATAACCAAGCTGTTTTCTTCCACTTAGTTCCCTGTACTCTGGTTCTTGGTATCTGATTTATACTATTACTGTATGGTTAGCTCTCAATAGCCATATGCTATTTGAATCCCTGAACTCTGACTGGCTAATAATGACTATCAGCCAACCAGATTGCAGGGCATTGTATGATTATTGTACAGTGATTTTTCCAATAACTGTACTGTGAATATGTAAATATCACTATTCCACCTACTACAGTCCTTCTGCTCTGATTGGCTTCTGTGCTTTGATTATTCAGATTACTAGCCAGCAGCCAAAATACCCCCCTCATCTGCTCACTCCGTTACGATGATGTACATGAAAGAGATTAAGAAAAATAACAAACACAAAAGAAAATGGGGCATGAAACTGATCAAAAACACTTCTGACTCCTTTCCTTCTTTCTGGCCTTACTCTGCTTCCATGGGAGTTTTGCCAGTGCCTTAAATAGCATCATATTTGTATGTTTCTTCTCATCCCTTTCTCACGCTTTCCTCTGTACGAGTCATTGGGGTCCTTATTCCTATAATAACTGCCATATATTTGCATTTATATTGCTTATCCACACTACGAGAATCCACCCTCTTCCTCCAAATTCAGCCTGGAAACAAAATATAAACAAAAAGTATAAGCTTTTATCATGGGGGCTGGATGGGTCAATGTACTTTTCAGCCAGTTCACTTCAGCCACTGCAAAAACCACCAGTGAAACCAGCACCACATTGGCATGCTTATCAGAGAAGCCCAAGACTGAATAAGTATTGAAGACCGAACCACCTGAGGACTTTTGCTGTAGCAGAACTCTAGCACATTGGTAGAACTCTGTGGGAAACCTTGCACTAAACTAGTTGTATTGCATGAAATCAATAGAGGACTCCATTTTTCATTAGAGTTGGGCACTTCATTAGGCACTTCCTAAGCACACAAGGGTAAACCGCGTTCTCACTTACTCTGTGTAAATGTGGAGTTACTTGAGATTTACACCCTAATGCAAAGCAGAATTAGGACAGGAATAGCTAGTCAACAAGCAGAGCTATATTTGCTTTTTTACTTCATTTTGTAAATTCCACATTACTACTGCAGTACAACTTTTCTAAAATATAGCCCCCAAGCAGTAGTATTCTCAAGGCTGTGTAGGTGCTGCTGGTTCCACAGATGCTGCCCTCTCTCCCTATGTAATGAAGTGGCAGCTGAGATCAGCTGAGGTGCTCAAGATAACTGTTCCTAGATTAAATATCCATCCCCAGTGAAATCCCGTCCCCCGTGAAGTTAATGGGAGTTCTGTCAGTGACATTAATAGGGTCAGGATTTCATTCTGGGATAGCGATAGCAGAATGCATTAACTAGACAGCTGTTGACTGGAATTTACCTTTCCATACTAGACCAACAGGGCAGAACTCCTGACATTTAGAACATGATGTCAGGTCCATCTCTTTTATCCATGGGTTGGAGCTAGATACAGCATATTTAGATGCCTTTGGGGCAGAGGGGAGACTACTTTTGTTGACGTCAGTTATCAGAGATGTATTTCTTTTTAATATTGCACATATATCCCAAGAGGCTGTAATTCAGCTCATTTTACAAACTGATAAATAAAGGAGAGCTATTCACCTTCCCCAATGAAGAAACCTGCAGAAAGAGGACTGGGGGGAGGGGGGGGGAGAGCTAGCTAACTGCAAGGCTGAGCTTCCAGGAAACTGCTCCCTGCATGGAAGGGCAAATTGGGGGGAGGGGTCAGAGTGGGCAGAGGCCAGGGCTTCCTGTTTCCTGTGCAGATCCATGGAGAAAAGAGCCCTCTGTTGTAAAGAGGTAAAAGTTAGCTCCATGAAGAGGCTGCCCTTCCATGTTGCTGCTCTTACTCTTATCTTCCCACTTCAAATACTATGTTGATGGCCTTGATTAAAAAACAAAAACAAACAAAAAAACAGATGGAATAGAATAGAAACAGTATAGTTCTGGCAAGAGTCATGCTGCTTTTCCCACAGAGTAGCCATTCTGGAAGGGACTCTACAGGAATTAATGCTACTTGACTCCACTTTAACTACCAGTGAGGTACTTTTTTATTCAATTTTTCAATAATCATTTTGAAAAAGGTAGAATGCACTCACTTGTCCCATTTTTCAGATGGTGCCAGTGTCTCTTTAAAATACATATTAGACATCTTATTTAATAAATAAATAAATAATAATAATGCTAATTCATAATTTACCCTGCAATATGTTCACCCTGGTCTTGCTCTGAAAATACCATAGCAGCCAGAGCTACAAAAACATTCCATCAGATAATTGGCACAACAGTTGAGCCAGCACAGGGCTCGCTCTCTGTTTTAAACTTCCTCCAATCATCCAGGTTTAGAAACCGTGTAACTTAATTGGATTGCTACAGAGCTGACAGTTCTCCATGTACTGTGTGCTAAGAATTGCATCGTTGCTGTACAACTGGATACAAAAGCTAATGCTGTCAGTTCTGAGGACTGTTATGCATTATGACGAGCCTCACATCTTGTGTTTAATCTCCCAGTCGCCATTAGAAAGGAAAAACAACACGTTTTGTTCTTCTTCCTCCCCACCTTTGAAGACTTACACTTGGAAAAAACAGAAAACACTTGACAGAATTTGGGCCTAATCCTGAAAGCCCTTATTCACATGGGTTATTCTCACACAGGCAAGTAGTTCCACTGGAGTCCTGATGAATTCAAGTAGGCTCATCACAAGAGTAAGGATTACTCAGGTGAGTCAGGTGCTGCATCAAGCTATATGTTTTGTTATTAAGAGACGCTATTCAGTATTTCCCAAGGACAAAATACAAAAGCAATCTATGAGGAAATAGTAAGTAAACTAAATACAGAAAGAAAGCCAATGCAAGTAATAACAACATTAATACATTTTAAAATGCAGTTCCAATTTTTTGTAATGTGCTGCTTAGCTGTTTTACCATATCAATATACTGTCTGTTAACTGATGTCCTCTACTTGACTAGGTGGTAAATTTTCCAAAGCACAAATGACAGGTGCCTAACTCTCATTGAAATTTACTGGGAATTAGGTACCTAACTGCCATTTGTACCTTGCAAAATCTTCTCCTCGTTGTGTAGTAAGAACTCTTTTGAAAGAGAAGATAGCACAAAGGTCAAAACAGCAGTCTCTTTTCTGCTGATCCCTGAATTCCAGTTGTATTTTATTATCTCTGCCAATTTTGTAATATGGACTTTATTTCATTTATAATTCACTCAGAGCAGGATTCTGGAAGGGAATGAATAATCCTCTTTATCATTACATATAGTTCTAAGCATCCCTCACTGTACTATCTGGTACCAGAGGTAATATTATAGGGTGGGGTTTTCAAAAGTCTTTCCCACTTTGAAGTCAATGGGAGCTGAGTTAACTCAATGCTGGGTGTTTTGCAAGCAGAGTTGAATAAATGCTGAATGCTTCTGAAAATACTCCTCTTCAGATACCTCTAATCTTTTTTAAAATAAACATAGACCAAACTAGGTATCTGGAGATAATGCATTTCTAGGCCAGTAGAAATCCATAAAAACATGGGGCAGGAATCTAAAGGAATCTAGTCTCCTCTTGGGGACTATTAGTTGGGTACTATTAGAGAGTAACATTCTCTACCGAATGGAATCCTTCCATTTCTAGCAATTGCAGTCAGGGAGCACCGCCACAGTTTTTTGCAACCCATCAATCAGAAGACTTTTCTCCTTCCTTCTTCAGGTGATCACATTCCCCCCCCCCCCTTTCACAGACATACTGGGAAGATTGTCAAGTGGTAGCCCACTGTAGGGTTATTACTTTCTCCAAGTCAAAGATTTCTCCTGGCCTACCTTGCATGTGAAGATCTTTCTGAGTAGTCCACAAAAATATTCACTGTTATGCTGCAATACAATGGTCCTGCAAACCATAACAGTATGCAAAACTAAGACAAAATATAATGTTATCATTTCTTTTAAAGCAACAAACCTTCAGTTCACGTGATTTCTACCTGGCACACATGGCATCCTTACGATTTGCAAATAGGCAGGAATTCTATTTGAGCAGGGAGGATCTTATTGTCCTGTGTTCCATCATCTAAAATTGAAACCATAATTGATTTCCACTGTCTTTTACATGTGGGTCTTGTCTGCCAAGTCAAACTCCTTTTTAACCGTCCTTGTAGCAAAGCTACAAACAACAATAATCACCCACCAAAACAAAAAATTCACAGCCCACCAAAACAGGTAGGCAAGATTGATAATTAGCTTCCCTGTTTGATGTCAGGGACAAATAATAATATGTTGTGGTTCTACACTTCCTTTCATCCAAGGATCTCATGACACATAGCAAACATTTGCTAATTTATTTATCTGGAATGTATAGAGATCAGTTCTCAAGCCACTAAAATGCAGCCACCTTTCAGTTGGAAAGCAGCTCTTTTACAATGCAGAGCAATTTAGGGAAGGAAAAGAAGAATAAAGTATTCAGATGAAACTGAAGGCAGAATTTATGTAGGCAGCCCATAAGTACCTGAGTTGGAATTATGCCAGGACACTGGGGTTAACATCACTACTCTTACAACACTTCTATTTAAGTGGAATATAGGGAAGAAGTAACAACAGGAATTCTGAATTATACTAGTGTGAACTGAACTGCTGCAGATTTCAGTCCAATTAAAATTGACAGCCAAGTGAAGCAGATACACATAGCACACAGATAAATATAGAAAATACAATTTTTTTTTTTTGCAATCTATCTTCTCCACTCACTATTTCTTCCTCTGGATATTTCAGTTCATTTTCTTAATCTTTTGATGCCAGGAAACTATCATTGACTGGAAACACTTACTAGCTTTTTCAGACAGTTTTCATAACTTAAAATAAAGATGGAAAACTGTATCATGCTAAATGTTTCAGCAATGCATTTCTCTCCTCTTCCAAGGCTTGCAGTATTAAAGTTGCATTGGCTGTGGAGCAGAAGATTAGAGAGAGCAACAGCTTTTAACCTTAAATAGTAAATTATGCTGAAGCCACTAAGTCTGCCTTTTAAGCACACATAGTACAAACATTACAGATTTGAAGCTTATAGCTAAATGACACATCCTGAACCACTGACAAATATTTTGCAGTGATTAATTTCTAGAAGGTGAACACAACAAACTTCCTCCTTTTTCCCTCCCGGAAGAAATATGCCTGTAATAGCAGAAAACATATTACAGTATTTACTTTTGATCCTGCAGTCCTTACCCGCATAAGTAACCCTTACTCATACAAGCAGAACCATTGACATCCCAATGAGGTCAAGAGGATTACTGGAGTGTTAGGATTCCCAGTCTCATAGAGGTGTTGTTTAATTAAGTAATGTTTCCAAAGCACTTTGAAAGTCCCGGGTAACAGCTGCTGTTTATTATAAGTGTATATTATTATTTATTATTATAGAATGGCTACAACAGTGTTTATAACTGCCCATTGCCTAAACCTTTTCTAAGTTATGTTGGTCGGGTAGGGAGATGTCCCTTGAAGCAGCTCTATTATTTAACAGAGGAATGAAAAGAAGCAACCTAGTATTTTTAAGAGCAGAGCAGAAGAAAACTCCCCTGGGCAGTGTCCTATTGCCCTCTAGATCCATTATTGTTTCTAAAATGTTTTTTTCCATTTAAGGGATCACCACCAAATCTTCCACAGGAAGCACTGGAAAGGGACATAAAGTTAGGGCTATATTGAGCTTATAAGTAACATCTCTTAAAATGGAGGTTTGATTTATGTTATACTAACAACCAGGTTTTAGGGGTGGGGGCCTCTAGCTTGTAGTTATGAATCTTTTATAATGTAATAAATGGTGCCATCTACTGGTTGTTTTTTGCTTTGGCTCAACATCAGGTTTTTGATTATACAATATTGCTACTGCAAGTAGAATTAAAATTCAAAAAGAAATCACACTCATATTATTTTGTATAGTGTGTTTCATACGCATTGCCTCTCTGAATGCTTTACAGCAGCTTCTGTAAAGCAAACAATTCCAAAGTTAAATATTCCTTACTAACAGGAAGAGAGAGAAATTACAAGGTGTCTAGTTGAAATGTCTAGTTGAAAACTGAAATTGGATGAAGGCTTGATGAGGAAGAGGGATGTAATTAAGCTGACCCAGATGGCAGGAATGGCACAGGGGAAGGCTGTTGCCCCAGCAGTGATGAGATCGTACAGAGAGGATGTGGTTCAGACGTTCCTAATTTATGTCCATGGTTAAAAATCTCAGTAAAAGTACTTTGTTATAGAGTGATGCTGTTTGTTTTAGTCCCTGCCCCAGCCGCTTTTTTTTTTTTTTTAAACAAAGCAGCACTCACAGAAACAGTGTAGATAGATATGGAAATTATAAGGCTGTTTCTGCTCCCAGATCTCAGTGCAGTTATTCCTGGTATACAGCAGTGTGAATGGGAACATAAGTGGCCCTGTGAATGTGTCTCAAATGCTGGGCCACATTCTAATTTCAGTTACAATCCCATTGATTCTCAGGAGGCTGTGCTGGTGTAACTGAGAGCTGAATTTGGCACAAAATCTTGTTTGTTTGTTTGTTTTTTCAATATCTTTGGATAATGCTCATTAGCCCCCTACAATCTATAATAATATGCAAATCCATTTTTGTAATGGTGGTTGTAATCTGTCGGGAAGCAGCTTATCAGAGGACTTGGGAGAGGTCAGGAGTCCTGGGATTTATTGCTGCCACAACTTGCGATGTGCTAGTGGACAAGTTATAACTTTTTGTGTCTCAGATTCACATCTGTAAAATGAAGATCACACTTATGCAGGGGCGGCTCTATGTATTTTGCCGTCCCAAGCACAGCAATCAGGCGGCTTTCGGCGGCATGCCTGCGGGAGAGCCGCCAGTCTCGCGCCTTCGGCGTACCCGCTGCTGAATTGCCGCCGAAACCGCGGGACCAGCGGACCATCCGCAGGCATGCCACCGAAAGCTGCCTGTCTGCCGCCCTCATGGCGACCGGCAGGCTGCCCCCCGCGGCTTGCCGCCCCAAGCACACGCTTGGTGTGCTGGTGCCTGGAGCCGCCCCTGCACTTATGTGCCTCATAGATTCATCTGAGATCCTTGGAAGTGCAAGGTACTATCATGGAGTTGCTGGGCAAGACTCCATAGTTAAGGATGCATTATAAATGTCAGTTTAATAGGAGCTTTAACCCTTTATTTTGTAATTAGTTTTAGATGTTTTCTTTCAGATCTGAGCATATATACTCTCCTAATGAGGTTGACCTTGGCAATCTCTGCTTTTTGTTCCTTTGCTCCAGAGCTTGTAAGAGTCCAAAGAGCAAAAAGATCCCCATTTCTTCTTGTGAGCATCTTTATACGCCCTTCCCCCAGAGTTCAAACTGATGGGATGAGCACTCCTGCACGTAACTTCTTCTTGGGTGGATGAGGCAATCAACAAAGTTTTTGTCCTACAATGGCTCATTTAGTTTTGATAGTCCTTTTGACGGATGGGGAAACCACTCTTCCTGCCTGGGTTCACAAGTTCAGAGCAGGCATTTTTTACAATTATAAAGCAAAATGTAAATATTACCTTATAGCATGGGATACAGCCATTATAAATAAGATTAATGCATGCAGCAATTTACAAACATTTTATAGAGACTAAACACATCTTTACAAGTTTAACACTTATCTTGAACATTATTAACATATAGATGAGCAGTCTTCATGCCAGGCAAACAAAGCCATCAGGAGAGCAAGTGGGGAAAAAGTGATCATTTAACAATCTCAGTGGGGGATAGATACTATATGCCCAGGAAGCTTTCCTGTCTCTTGAAGCAGGGCCAAGTATCTCTCGAACTTCGAGAGAGATACTTTCCAAAGGTTTATTGGACTATAAAGAGATGGTCAGAGAACCCCTAAGTTATCCTTCACCTGAGGAGACGAAGAAAACCAGCCGCTTGGACTCTGTGGGGATCCTGACTAAGAGCTAGTCAGCCATTGCTGGAAAAGAAAGGCTGATGAGGAATCTACCTTGAACAGAGATTGTAGCTTGTTAATTTATTTCTTAGCCATTAGAAAGTGTAATTTTACTTTTTGTGTGTGTTTGTAACTCTTTCTGTCTTTATCCCTTATACCTCAACACTCTTAAAATCTCTTTTTGTTTAAATAAATGTGCTTCACTTTTTATCTAAGCCAGCTTAGTGTTTTGATTGAACTGAAGTGATTGTTAACTCCAGTCAAGATAACGAAGTGCTGTTTCTATCTCTTTAAAGGAGCAGTGAACTTAGTATCCTCTGTGAATGTCCAGCAATAGGAGCTGTGCACTGCAGAGAGACATCTCTGAGGAGCTCAGGGGCTGGAGTTCACTGTTTGTTACGAAGTTTGGCCTGGGAGAGCCCTGAGTAGTTTGCTGGCAAGGCAGGCAAATTGGTGTACCAGGGAGTTGTCACACAACTTTGCTGCAGCAAAGCATCCAGTTGCTGAAACGGAGACAGGTAGCACAGTGGCTCACAGTTCTAGATATCCCCAGCAACTTGTCACAGTGATGCGAAAAGCAAAAAATATAAAAATTGGGCTTCTGCTTCCTTTTGGGTCCTTTATGAGGTATAAAGAAGGTCTGAAATGGTTATTAACGTTTTTTATTTCCTGATTGTTTTTCTAACAATATCAGGATGTGAGAATGTCAGGAGTGCCATGTCTGGTCCTCCCTGGTTTTGCTGCAGGTCCTCTTGAGTGTTTCAAAGCTTGTTTATTGTGAGTTCTAAAGCACTTAACATAAACTGGTGTGCTGTATCCTTAACAAAACTCCTTTCTCCAAAACGTGGGTTAGCCATCGAAGTCAAATAGCGCTTAAAGCCCTGCCCTACCCAATTAGTTATCTTTCACTCTTGTAATGTCACCATTATACCAGTTCTCCAGTCGTCACAACACTGGGGGCCCGATCATGCCTTGATGAGCTGTGTGTAGACTTGTGCTGTCTGCACAGCAATGTTTAAAGAGTTAACTGCTTATGGCATTGTCCCCCGAAAATCCCCCAGACCGTGAGTTATATTTTGACACTGGGTTCACAGGCAGCAACAGGCTGAGGAATCTCTGGCAGCACGATTCCATTTTGAGCTGTGCTGCTTGGCAGCTGGAAAGGACCGAGTCTTGAAGCTGGCAGGGAGACAACAGCCTCATCGGCATGGGCAGCGGGTATCATAGGCTGCGGGAGGCTGAGCCTCCCCAAACAGCCAGGCATGGCTCGGCCCCCAGTCCTCCTCCTGCTTCTGGCTCTGCGGCTCTTCCTCTGTGCTGTCGCCCTTGCTCGGGCTGGCCCTGAGGCCACACTGCCTGCCCAGTGCTCCAGGGCTGGAGTGGGGGCTGGGGCCACACTGCCCACCTTCCCGGCGCTCCGTGGCTGGGAGAGGGCTGGAGACGCTCTGGGGCTGGAGGTACTACCCTGGGGCGGGGGCCAGCAGCCACCCTAGGTGGGGCTCTGGCAGAGGGGGCGGGACTTGGGGCTAGCCTCCCCTAGCCAGTGGTTCACGTGCCGCCCATGCTCATTGGGAGATCAAGGGCAACCTGTGGCTCTGGCCTTCAGTGGCCATCCAAGGTTTGTGGCTTCTGTAAATCAAACCCCTTACTTCTTTTGGGGTGGAACAAACTCTCCTCCTCCTCTGCCTACTGTCCAGATGGATTAATTCTAATTAAATTCTGCAGTGATAGGAGCTGTAGATTTTTCATGTAGGTGCACAATCCTCACCTGTAATGTATATCCGGGACTTAGAGGGAAGTGATTATTCCCCTCTATTCGGCCCTGGTGAGGCCACATCTGAAGTACTGCATCCACTTTTGGGGCCCCCACTACAGAAAGGATGTGGACAAATTGGAGAGAGTCCAGCAGAGGGGAACAAAAATGATTAGGTGTCTGGGGCACATGACTTATGAGGAGAGGCTGGGGAACTGGGCTTGTTTAGTCTGAAGAAGAGAAGAGTGAGGGGGGATTTGATAGCTGCTTTCAACTACCTGAAGGGGGTTCCAAAGAGGATGGAGCTCGGCTGTTCTCAGTGGTGGCAGATGACAGAACAAGGAGCAATGGTCTCAAGTTGCAGTGGGGGAGGTCTAGGTTGGATATTAGGAAAAACTATTTCACTAGGAGGGTGGTGAAGCACTGGAATGGGTTACCTAGGGAGGTGGTGGAATCTCCATCCTTAGAGGTTTTTAAGGCCTGGCTTGGCAAAGCCCTGGCTGGGATGATTTAGTTGGTGTTGGTCCTGCTTTGAACAGGGGGTTGAACTATGACTCCTGAGGTCTCTTCCAATCCTAATCTTCTATGATTCTATGACTTCCAAAGAGGTGTAGCAAAGGGCTAAGATTCATAGTAGTCACTTTGTGCTATGTGTTCAAAGCACTGCATGGGTATGCCAGTAGAAAATGAATAAGCACTGTGTGATTTTCTTAGTACAGCTAATGAATTTGGTTTTGTTTTCCTACCAATAGAAAGAATACAGAATGTGTAATTCTTTTTTTTTCTCATTTCACCAGATTTACCAAGTGCTGAATTTTGTCAGTGCCCAGATACTGCACTGGCTAGAGCTTTATAAATAAGATAACTAGATAGAGTCTTCCAATAGGGCTTACACAGCTTCTCTTTTCCTTCTGCTTCCATCATTATCTCCCTAGGTTCGTTCTTTATCATTCGCAGATGCTTTTGTCCCCCGGGGAAGAGAACTCCCTATATGTCCACTCCTTCCACAGGATCAGTCACGATTCTAGAAGTGGCTGGGGCATGAAGATTAATTCACTTCTGTACAGAGGGCCAGCACAGGTCCTCAAAATATGTCTTAGATGGGTCTTAAGTGGTGTGCAGTCTTTGCATTGGCTCTCTCCACAGGATGAATTTTCTCTAAAATAAGAAACCTAAACGCAATAAGGAGAAGTTCTGGAAAGATTTTGATTTTCATTGGCCTACCTAAATCAAAAGCATTTTGCACAATGTGGAGCACTGGAGAGATTTGGCTACAGATGTTATCTATGAACCCTGAGGCTACCAGTTCAACGCTTGGCTCTGATAACATGCAGGAAGCAAACACAAGGTTAGGCACTAGACTGAGGGATTGTTGGTATTGAATGCAGGTCTCCAGGCAGTCCTTACACTGCAGCTAGCAGCTTGCAGGAATGTGGACTGGTGGACAATAGGCACCGCCCATGAAGCTCCAGTTGGAGATGTCCAGCCTCTCTGATTGGCTCAGACTCCCTATTTAAGCCAGAAGGAGGCACTGGAAGTTATCTGAGCAACTAGGTGGATCCCTGTCTGACTGCAATATTGGAGTCTGGGTGGATTTTAGAGGGCCGGGCCTAGCCTGGCCTTACCTTTTGCCTTGTTCCAGATTCCTGCTTCTACACCCAGCTCCTGGTTACTGATGCCAGCTGTGACCCTTGGCTTGTTTTCTGACTTTGACCTCTGCTTCCTGGTTCTTGTGCTAGTCACTAGCCCTGACCACCACTGCTCTGACCACTAGGTATGACTGCCCACATCCCAGTCTGTGACATAGACAGGGACATTGTTAAGTGGTCTTTTTTATGCCTGGCCCTTGATGGACAGAGACCTCATACTCCCCTCTCTGCCATGTCAGAGAGCTATAGATAGTTGAAACAAAACAGGAGAGTGTTGTGCTAAAAAGCATTTTCTTTAACTGTACAAAATACATGTGCTGAGCGGCATCTTGCACTCAGACATGTTATTAACAGATCAAATAATGCATGCCAGTGATTTCTCTCTCTTCATACATGTCAAGTGAAAGCAGTATTAAGTATGTATTACTGTCACAGACTAACATTCACCTCTCTTAAAAATCCCAGTAGCCATTATTACAACGGAAGGGTTTCTGAATGGTCTGAAACCCGTGAAAACCATCATGAGGCTGTTCTAACTTACACTATGGGATTGGCATTCAGCATTAAGCCACCTTTGCATTTCACCCTGCTCCTGAGCTTTGCGGAACAATTGTTGCCCACAGGATGTGAGCCTCTGTAGCTGAGGATCTCAGTCTTGGAGTGTAATCTCTTTGAGGTATCTTTCTCTTCTGCAAAGCTACTATTGTAATGCCTGGGAAGAGGAACCAAATCTGAGAACTCAGTTCTATAAGCCTTTCCCTCTGAAGCATGGTTACTAATTTTGGTCTGTTTTTTTTTTTACGGGCAGGGCTGGAGTGTTTCCATCTTAATTAAACTTAAAATAATACCTCTATTACAGACTAGTCACTTACAATTTAAAGAAATAAATAAAAAAGTTACAGAGATGCAAAATATCATCTTAAACCACTAACGTCTAAGAAGAGATTATACTCAAAAACCGCCCTACGGATTTGTTTAATTATCTAAAATGAAGGTCACTCTCAGTCTGGGATCTGGTGGGTCAAGTTCCACATTTTTCTTTTTTATGAGGGAGCTCTATAGTTCTAAAAATAGGAGTTCACGATGTGAAATGCTGGCAGAGCCATCAATACAATACATCAACGCAAATGGCAATGCTGCAATAAATCAAAGAGAAAAGCTTTTCTGCCTGGGTTCTCCTGAATGCCACCATTTCCATCTCAACAAAATTCAAGAAGAAAGATTATTCCTAGTGGTATTTTAACAGGAAGTGCCATAAGGGTATTATTCACTAGACCAAATCCTAGAATTATCCAGGGCCAGATTGTGGTACTTTTACTCATGAATAGTGCCTTGTACAATACCGTATACAATATAGTACCACTGGTATCAATGGGAATACTAGTGGGGTAAGATACTACACACTGAGAATTTGGGGGTCACATCTAGCACTTAAATTGGGACCTATGAATGTGAAATTTAGCTTGCTCAGCATGCTCTGGGTAGGAAACAACTGGAAACAAAGCGAGCTGAAAAATATTGAAATGATATATCTGTAGTCTTATCTCTCATACCCCTTATGGATCTCTTACCCACACGACAGACATTTTTAATATATTTATCCATTTGTGCCGCATGCGGAATTCTGTATGGGAGCTTATGGAGCAAGAATAAAATCTTCGGTAAGCCCAGAAGCCAGAGCTCAGCCCCTCCCCTGAGTAGTCAGGCTGGATGCTGGGAAAATATGTGTGTTGGAGGCAGAGATGGAGGAAGAATCCATGCCGTGAAGCAGCTGCAAAACTGGTCTGTGGTTTAAGTAACCTGTGCAGGGGCCTATCTGCCCTCCCTACTGCCCTGTTCGTTAGGAGACATGAGAATTCTCATAGCTCCTATCTTCTAGCTCTGCTCTTGTCCCAGTTTGCACTGCCCAGGCACGTTGCTGGGCTCTGAGCACATAAGGGGTTTACATACTCGTGATTTCCTGCACATCCTGTCCTTATCCTTGCCTCGTGGAACAGCATCAGTGTCACTGCCAAAGGGCTGTCTGCAGCTATGCACGGAGGGTATAGGTGTGCTGCTAAGAGTTCCAAGGAGAGAGGGGGAGAATTTTGCCTGAAGAAAAATCATTTGGAATTCATGAGTAGAACTATGCAAAATCTTCATTTATCTAGCTAATAATGTACATCACACCCAGCATGACATCATTAGGCACACTGACAAAAATGTAAAACAAATGGCCATAGCACAGACCATTCCCTTTCATCACCACCTACTCCCCAGTGAAAAGAAATACTCACCTTGCTATTGACTCAAAGCAACAGGATCATTTTATACAAATGTCTTGTACTATACCCAGTAGGCTGCCACTCTTGAAAAATCTCTTCCAGCTCAGACATTTCATCGGGATTTTCTGTTTTAGTTTTGCACATCCTTGAACTTCTGATATTAGTATATTCCCTTATCTTTTCTTTTTATTTATTTACGCGTGGGTAATTAAAGTTGTTACCATCACAATATGTCTGCTCTTTATGTGTCCCATGGCTTTTAAAACAATGTTGCCAGGGCTGTTTTTCCTTATCAGCTGCTCTTTTTTATGCTTTAATATGACAGCATTTTTGTTTGCTTGTTTCCTAATGTACATTATTTTCCATACTTATGTACTAAAAGCAAACATAATTATACTAAATGGTATCAGAAAATTAAAACATCTGGGAAATATCCTAATGAAAGCTCAAAACTCCCTTTGTACAAAGAAATTAGCACTCTTGAAGGTCTAATCAGCATGGTTAAGGATGTCTCTGATGCCAACAACCTAAAAAGTAGTTAAAATCCCCTGTGCCATCAGCTAATAAAATAATGCAATTCCTAGGGGGGAAAAGTAGCAAATGTACAGGCTCTTCACAAAGCCATTAAAATGAAAAGCTGAACAGGCAGTATGAGGGCAAAGAGAGTTAGATAAAATGCAGAAAGTGATGACTGTATCCTCTACAGGTCACATTAGTAAAGGCACATTGCTTGATTCATCAATGGATTACTTTAGTTTTATGCTGATGAAATCAATGGAGTTTGACTGTATAAGACTGGAGTAACAGAGATGAATCTGTTAGCTTCTGCCTTTCAGTATCATAATGGAGAGCTCTCAAAGGGTTAAAAGATATACTTTTGAAAACATAACAAGTATGCACCATAGCTTCTTTTTAAATATTATTTTTAATAACTGAAGAATTCAGAAGCACCAAAATAAGGTCACTGCCATAAGAACTCAAGCTCCATTTGGAGGTTTGTAATGAGTTGACTTTGATGTCATACTTTGATCCCTCTTCCTGTGTTATACAGAAACTCCAAGTTGTGATGAGTTTCCTTGTTGTCTTCTGGGTGCTAATTGCCCCTGTGTTGTGTTAGATGATTGTTATGCTGGTTTCCTTGAACAGCAGGTGGGATAATTGAACAAATATAAAGGAGGTGTTAATTAAAAATGGGTGTAGGTATAAAAGGGACATTTTCCAGCAACTGAGAGACCTTTTGGTTGTGTATGCTCACCCAAACACACTGAACAGAAAATTTTTCTTATCTGTAAAATGATGTTTTTCTAATGGACAAAGTCAGTTTCAGAAATAGGACAAGAAATGACATTTCTTCCAGTGGTACGGATCTTTTATCTACACTGCTGGCCCTATGCATTATAAGCAACCCTGATGCTATTTACCGCTCTGCCACAAACTTCCTATATGACCTTGAGCAAGTCACGAAACTCTCAGTGCTTCAGTTCCCCATTTGAACAATAGCGATAATAATACTTCCCTACCTGACATGTGTAAGGACGAATTCATTAATGTTTGTGAGGTGCTCAGATACAACAATGATTAACATCAAAGAAAGGCAAGTACACTTTCTGACCCTTTTGGCTAACAGACACTTGTGGGCTTTGTCCTTAGTGCCCATTCATTCAATGTAAATGATACATCTCTCGTCAGCTTAGGCTACAACTACATTACAAGCTAGGGGTGTGATTTCCCTGTGGTAGCTCTCATCAAGCTAGCATGGATATAAAAAGCAGGTTAACTATGGTAGCATGGGTAGAGGCAGCAAAGGCACGGCTTAGCCATGCTGAGTACAAACCCTCCTGAAATTGGAGAGCGAGACTGCATTGCACTCATCCTGCAGTAATGGCTTGGCTGTCCTGTGGGGTCTGGGCCTGGGCCTGGCTCCCTACTCTGGGCATTGTTACCTGGCGTGCAGGGTTGCAGCACCACTCAGGTTTGGCCTGGCTGCCCCTCCGTGACAGAGGGGCTGCTGGGCCAAATTTCTGTGAGTGGCATTGCGACCTGACATGCTGTTTGTAGTGCCACTCAGGTTTGGCCTGCCCACTCCTCCATCCTGACAGAGGGGCTGCTGGGCCAAATTTCAGGGAGTGGTGTTGGGACCCCACATAGTGGCTCACAACGCTGCTCGGTTTGGGGGCCCTCTCAAACAGGGGGCCCAAGGCAGACTTCCCCTTTTGCTAGGGTTACCAGATAGCAACTGTAAATAAACGGGACAGGGGGGTGGGCGGTAATAGGCGCCTATGTAAGAAAAGTCCCAAAAAACTGGACTGTCCCTTTAAAAACGGGACATCTGCTCACCCTACCTTTTGCCTCCCCTTTCTCTGAGCGGCCCTGCTTACTTTGGTTCTTCTCACTGCAAACAGGTGGGCTTCCCCGAGGACCATGTGGAAATGGATTCTCATGTGGAAAATTGCCCAGGAAAAAGTCAGAGTTATTGCTGGGATATACAGTAAGACCCAGAATACAGAATGTAACTGATGTCTAGGATACAGCAGACTGCATCTCCCAGAGGGAACATTTTAGGATATTAGTCACTAAGATGGAATTACTGAGACTCTCTGCTTCTGTTCTTCTATTGCCCTGATCTTTACAAAGACTCTGGAGGAGAGACAGCCCGTCTCCCCAATGCAGAAGATAATGTAGGTGCTGGGGGTGATTAGTACTTGAATATGTGTAGTTTTATGGATTGCAGATAATCCCTTGTTGCAACAAGAATGGCCAACTGGACTAACTCCATTTGGGAAATGTATGGCAGCAGTTTAAACACATCAGTATGGGATGATCCACCTCTTGATTATAAAATTAATTAAGACCCAACGAATCATTAGACTGAGGGGGATGCCAGCACCACAGTGTAGCCACTGAGAACAGCAACTGCAGGGAAAGTGCTGCTCAGGCCTGTAGCTGTGGGCTGGGTCATGCTCAGTGCAGATGGAATCTTCAGGAAATTTAGCTCGCAAACTCCAACAAGTCTCTACTGAGCATCTGTGAACTGAATTTTTTCTCAAGCTGATCATATTTGGCCAGTTTTTCATGGTGAGATCAAAAGCACAACCCTGACAGAAAGGCCAACCATCTGTCAAATTTCAAGATTATGCTTTAAATCATGGAGATGCTACAGCGTCTTAGTGAAATGGAAGTAAGAATGTTTTTAACATGGGAAAAAGAAAGCATTATCTCTTAATCTTGCTCTTGGTAATGGCTGAACCATTTGTGTTGAAACTTTTCCAGAACAATTCATTCTGAGGTAGACAGCCAGCATGGAAAATTTCTGTCCAAACGGTTAAAGTCTGGCAAAGTTATAAACAACTAAAAAAAGATTCTTATACTAGAAAATACCCTAAAACTCTAACTAACGGAGGCACTACCAGCTTTAATCAGTTTTAATTAGCTGGGTTTCTTTTAGCCAGCCTTTAATCTGTTTAAAACACAGTACATTTTTCAAAACAGCTAATAGTTCTAAGACCAGCAGTGAGGGCCAGCCCTAACCCAAATGGCACCCCAGGTGAGGCGCGTTTTCAGCGCCCTCCACCTCCATTTGTTAAATTTTTGAATACCTTATTTTTATTGCATTTGTAGCCCATTTCATGACTTTGATGAACGATTTGCATGCATGTCATATAAGACAATAAATTTGCATGCTAGGAAGTGTAAATCTGTATTTATTCATGCCATTTATAAGCAAATATACCCAGGAGGGCCTGGCTGACAACATTCTAGGAGGTTCGAGGAAAATGTAGTTCTCAGAAAGTTTGGAAGATTCCACAAGATTCTACAAAGGTCCAGAACATTCTAAGAAGTCAGTGAAAAATGAATCCACATACAGAATACCTGAAACATTTTACTTCAGACATTCTATTTTCCCTTTTGTCGCTAACAACGAAAACAGCACCCCAAGCCTGGTGCCCCCAAGCTCAGCACCCCAAGCAGTCGCCTGGGTTACCTGCCTCTAAATCGGGCCCTGCCAACAGTAACTACTAAGACAAGTAATTTGAACCCAGGTTTGTGATGGTTTCACTCTTATCTCAAGAAAACACGTTTAAAAAGTTGTTAGGAAAAAATAAACCTTTCTATATTATTCACAGAGGAGTTTAAGTCATTAGGTTGTAGAAGACAGTGTTGCCTGATGGATAGACTCTGGCCTAGGATTCAGAAAACTTAGCTTTTATTCCTGGCTTTACCACTAGCCTGATGGGTGACATTGGGCAACTCGCAGCATTGTACTGTGCCTCAATTTCCCTTTCTGTAAAATTAGAGTAATGATACTAACTTCCTTTGTAAAGCACTTTGAGCTCTACTGATGAAAAGCATTATATAAGAGGTAGGTAGTAATAATAGAAGAGAAAATTTGCGGGGAGCTTTTCAAATGTTGTCTTTTTTCTCTTCCTTTACTTAGAGTTGTTTTAAATGGAAGATTCTGCATCTTGGATGGAAGCGGTTGCTTAATTTTAAAACAAGTAACTAACTAAGAAGGGGAAAAAATCCAACCCTCCTGCCACTGTCTCATAGTTGTAAGAGTTGGGACTTTGCTTGGAACAATCACATGGCTCTTTCAGATTTGTCCATTTGACTATATAAAAGAACATATGCAGAAGAATAGTTTACAGTACATATTGACACACTTCTTTAAAAGTACTAACACTCTCCCATAAACCTCAAATAAAAGACTTTCATGTTACCATGTGTAAAGACAACATTTGACCACTAGAGGGAACCATTAGACTGAATTTTGGACAAAAATGGCAGAAATTCTGAATGAAAGCACTTATAAACCCAAACAAATTCAAAGAACACATTTCAAGTAAATAGTGCTATTTGCACATAAGGAGATCATTTGTAATTTAGCTGAAAATAATTTAAGTCATACATTAAATTTAGCAGTGTTTTTTTTATCAGAACATGAGAGCTTTTGTGTTAACACTTAATCAGTAAATATTGGAGTATGGTGGGATTTATATAAAATTGGAGATTTTTTAAAAATAAGATTATTTAGCTTGGTAAAGAGGAAAGTTAAAGGGATTAAATGAAGTACATAGAAAGAGTTGTCTGAAAAATGTCCCCTAAAATAAAGGGCCACTAATTTAAATTAATGACATGTAAAAGTTTTCTGTTCTATTTTATGTTATGTCTTATACCATGCTCATCACTGTGGTATCTGTGTACCTTCCAGTAGAACATTAAGCAATGTGACTAACATCAGTCATGTGTTGTTTGTTCTCGCATCCTCTCCCTAGGGGAGAAGTCTGTGCAGTGGTTGGTAGGGTGTTTGTGCAGTGGTTGGTAGGGTGGTTTTGTTTTGGGAGAGTTTTGTTTGTTTTTTTAAATATACATGTTACTATGTGCTTATCTTAGAGAATGCAGGACAAAGAAATGTGACTTGCACTTGGAGTCGAAGGTGGTGACGTTTGTATTGACCCTTAGTTCCTAGAGGAGTTAGTTCCACAGTCTTGGCCTGGTCCCGGAGAAAGTTCTGGCTCCCGCACAGTAGAACAAATAGAAGAAAATTATTTCTACAGACTGCTTGGAATTCCTCTTCTGAAATTCTCTGCCTCAAGAGGCCTCAGAATTAAATACTGTAGCTGGATTTTGTAAAAGGGCTGGATCACTGTATTACCAGTGCTGACAGTAGCAGCTGAAAAGAGCAATGTAGTCAATTCTCATGTGTCAGGGAGTAAACCGACTAACAAAGGGATCAAGAAGGATTTTTTTCCCCCATCAGCAGCATTGCACAATTGACCAAGTGCATGATGCTGTTGTTTTTTTAAACACCTTCTTCTGCATCACATATGGTCTATGGCAAGATACCATACGTGACTGACCAGTGATATGCAGTATGACAGATCCTATAGGCAAGATCCTGTCTCATGCTCCAATACTTTGGTGCTACTCTAACGGCTGAGAAGCTAGGGGCAGCTCTGGATCCCCCCAGGTGGCATAAGGCTGTACCACCACACAGCGTCATAGGGAATATGCTGGAAAATGTTGGGGAAGAGAGGTAGCATGTCCCTTGGAAGCCACTAGAAGTCCATGTTAATTAGATCAGCCCTGAAGTTGCTCTAATTTATTCTGGGGACAAACCAGACCCTGGCTGCTGTATAACCTGTAATAAGAATAGATCCAAGAACTGAAAAATCACTTCAACCTCAGTGAGAGAGAGGCTCAGACACTTATTTATAGGGCTAATAGGGAACAGAAGAGGCCATGTGATGTGTTAGGATACTGTCACATATTGAACGTCTGTGAGTGTGAGGACTGTGTACATTTTAGATGTTCTGAGTTACCAGCTGATTAATTTTGTGACATCATTCCTCTGGACACTATATTAAAAAGATAATGGAGAGTAGGCTGCGGGGCCCCATTCATGTCAGAGTTCATTGCAAAGGCAATGCCCTCGTGCCTGCTCAGTTCATTAATAATTTACGCAAATTTGAGCCAAAATAAACCAAATAAAACAGCCTTGAAGACTGTTGATTCGCTATGAGTCCTGCAAGGCAGCTTCTGGCATTGAAGACTGTTGATTTGGTACTGTACACCTTGATTATCTTGTACAATATCCTAGCAAAAGAAAACAAAACAAAAGCCCCACACCCACACTCATAGGTGCTGACTTCCCCTCTTTCCCGTGGGTGCTCGACCTCCCCTCTGCCCCCGGCTCTGCCCCCACTTCACCCCTTCCATGAGGCCCCGCCGCTGTCACGCCTCTTCCCACCCCTTCCCCACCCCCATTCCAACCCCTTCCCCAAATCCCTGCCCCAGCCTTGCCTCTTCCCTGCCTCCTCCCCTGAGCGCGGCACATTCCTGCTCCTCTCCCTCCCTCCCCAGAGTGTGCTAACGCTGCCAAACAGCTGTTTGGCAGCGGTCGGGCAGGAAATGCTGGGAGGTAGGCGGAGGAGCAGGGACGCAGTGCACTCAGTGGGGAAGGAGGTGAGGGGAGCTTGGATGCCGGTGGGTGCAGAGCACCCACTAATTTTTCCCCATGGGTGCTCCAGCCCTGGAGTCGGCGCCTATGCCCACACTCTTTACTTGTTACACTAGTGTGAATCTTGCTATCAGCTTCTTACCCTACCACGTACTCTATGTGTGAGTAACTGTAGGAATATAGACCCACATTAGATTTGGGTGAACTATGGTAATATGGGATATTAGCATGAGCAATAGGCCCAAAGCATGTGACCAAAAAGGAAGAGAGCATGAGAAAGAAGAGTTGTTTTGTTAAACTTGTAGCGACCCTTCAAAATACTAATGTTATCTTATTTAAGGTTTGAGCTAAAGTAATGAAAATAAAACACAGTTAATTGGGTACCAGGTGCAGTAAATAATTGGCTATAAAAGGAACTCCTTCACCTGCCCTTAGATAAAGTCCTATAATTGGCAATGACATCACTTGTTTACTAAAGGGTACAGAAAAATAAACTCTTGGAGGATGCATTGCTAATATCTGGCTGACCAAATTGGAGCTGACCAATATGGGTCTAAGCACCCCTGTGTTTAGTCCATTTGTAAGTAACGTGATCAAATACTTATAACCGTTGTGTTACTGTTTGGATGTAATAAATTGCTTATCATTTACGCTTTTTAGGCATGTTTATAGCAAGTGTATAAATTCCATTAAGCCTTTGAATTTAAGAATGGAATTTATCATTGAATTAGTGGCGTGGTAATACCCTGCATAAAGAATAATTTCAACAGTAATCCTGGCAAATATGTCATAATCAATGGGGCTCAAAGCTGGTGCTCTAGCCACCTCCCCAAACACCTTGTCAAGGTGACCTGGGAGGACAATGTGATGGGATATGATGTCTAGGAGCTATGTATGTGTGAGGTTAAAAGAAAGTCCTACTAGGCTAGCAGCATAGCAAGTTCATGTATATATGTATTCTTTATTCAGTGCAGCATGTGTCAATTATAAAGGAATGCAAACTTGGCTGCCTAATAATAGTGCAGTGCACTGCAGTCAAAGAGACTTTGTTTTGTTTCCTGGTTTGGCCTTTTGCTCCTTCAGCCAGCTGGAGTTGTAGAGGCAGTTCAGTGAGAGAGGTTAGGAGAGAAGCAATGCTTCCCGTACCTCAACCGTAACAGTTTTTTGGTCTATTGAGAAGATGCAGAGTTTATGCTGTGTGTTGTGATTGGAAAACTATTCATTCTTCCCCACTAGTGCAGGACTAACGACCCATTCAGCAAAGCACTTAATCATGTGCTTAACTTTATGCAATAGCCAAAGTAATGTTAGAAAGGCTTTGATAGATAGACAAGGTGGATGAAGCAACTTCTTTTATTGGACCAACTTTTGTTAGTGAAAGACACAAGCTTTCGAGCTACACAGAGATCTTCAGATCACCCCTATAAGCTGGAAAGCTTGGCTCTTTCACCGATAGTTGGTCCAATAAAAGATGTTACCTTGCCCACCTTGTCCCTCTAATATCCTGGGACTAGCATGGCTACAACCACACTACAAACAACTTTGATAGCCAAAGTAATATTAATTATATTTTAATTTTAAACACATGCTTAAGTAACTTTGCTGAATTGGGGCATAAGGCAGGATCAATGGAACAGATAATCTCGATCCACCATGCTCAGAAAGTGTCCCCAAGACTTGAAACACTGAAGTTTAGCACAGGAAGACAAGAAATCCTGGGAAATACACAAACCACCCCTTTTCCTAAGGAAAACAAAATGGTGCTGGTTTTTCAAGTAACTCTTTTTAGCTGATTGGTGTCACAAACTGGGACTTGTGTTGGGCCTGGTGGCTGGAGCCGGAGTCGGGAGTCAGGAGCCAGGGCCCAGGGTCAGGACCCAGAGTCAGGAAGCCAGGCTAGAGCAGGCATGATCGCAATTGCAGGCATGTACGTTGAGCAGCCAGCAATCAGTTGGTGCTGTTGGGCTTAAGAGTTGGCTTGCTGACCTTCTTGGCCAGCCAGGAGGAATGCTCACTCAGGTAGCTCAGCTGTACTCATAGGTCGCCCGGAGACTGACCAGATGCAGATGCAAGTCCTCACTGCTGACAATTGGGACCCTATTTAGACTTAATTTATCTCTGTTCCTTAGCCTTAACACAAGTCCTGTAGGGCAGGAGGCTTAAATTGGGTGGTTCCTCAGGGACAGAGAGGGGAAAAAATGAATACAAATTGTCAGAGCTTCAAGGTAACTTGACCTGTATTTCTCCCTCTGAGATCCTTCAAGGGCACCCACTTACAGGTTTCCAGCTCCCAGCTGTCACCTCTCCTGGGCAGAGATTGGCATCTCACTCCCTTCTGACCAGGGTTTTAAAGCCGCACAGCTGCTCCCTGATCTATGCTGTGATATTCCCAGCAAGTCAGTCTGCCTAAGAGACTAGCACCTGCAATTTTCTCTCATTCTGAGGGCTATGGACAGTGTATCGCCAGTGGTTTTCAAGTTTCCACACAGCTCCTTTTAAACAAGCAGCTTTATTCCTCCTTATAGAGAGAACATATTGTTATGATCAAAGAACCTAAATGCATGCTAAAAAGCTATCTCCAACTCCAACATAGGGCTCTGGGAGGTGTCAGTCCTTCAAATCCCACAACTGGGTTTTCCCCGTGGTGACACATACATATCAGTCTTTAGATCAGTAACCAGGATAAATGCCCTGAGTCAATTGAAGCTCAAGCTATTTATGCAAAACTCCTTCCTTTGTCTGTTGGTCTCTGGGGAATCCAGTTTGAACCAAGCAACCCTTCCCAGGAGGTGGTGCCTCCCTGGAGGTGTTATAACCTGAGTAATTTGCCTTGATCATCCCCTACTGTTTTCATTTCCTGGTGGAGCTGTGGTAACCCTCCTCCCCCACCCCTCAGAGTGCATACAATCCTGGCCCACAATGATATATAAACCATTCATACACTTAATACCATATGGTCTCCCAAAGATATTGCAGGAACTTGCCTTATTTGTCACATATACTACATAAAACTAATGTCTATCGTATATGAATAACTGTTAAAAGGCACAACGGCTAGAAAGAGGGAAAGTTTTGCAGTATGTTCATGTGTAAGAATAAACGTAAAAATGGGTGTACATGTACTGGATTATTTCTGTTTATTAGACGTCATTCCCAGTTGTATGTGTCTGCTTGCTGAAGGAAAGAATGCCCCTGGGGAAAACGATTACTGTTGAATACTACACCGAGAATTAACTGCCTCATCACCCCGTTAAGATTTGTCAGCATTCTAAGAGCAGCATAAAACACGTCTCAAACATTTTGAAAGCATTGTCTTGCACAGAATGCTGATAGGCTTAGGAGCAGGCAATGATATACATTCCTTTGTTTCAAACAACGCCCTCTCCTGTTACACTGCAATTCATTACGGCAAGTTTTTACTCCTGTTTTCTTGTATGCACTGTTTCTTAAATATTAAACTCCTGAAGCTGGGATGCTGTGAATTTCCACATACGATACAAATTTTAAATATTGTGTAAAACAGAATTACACTTAATAAGAAGTTAATTCTTGGTCTCTGCAAGGTGGGCCTATTCCTCCAAAGAACTGAACACCTGCTCTGAAGTGCTGAGAGCCTTAAACTCCTGTTGAACACAAATTTCAATGGACTCAATAAATCTTCAGTGGGCAGTCAGCACTGTAAGGAAATGGAATGAAATCAATGGGGCCACTCACTGTAGGAAAGTTAAGCACATGCTTAACTGTTTGCACGATCCGAGCCTACAATTGCAGCATTTAGCAAGGGCTGTAAAGAGTAATCACAATAACTGAGAATTTTATTGTCTGTACCATATGATAAAGGTAACTGCGTAGCTGTAATATACTTAGGTTTGGGAAGATGTTTGACTTAGTACTGGACAACATTCTGATTAAAAACTTAGCACTATGCAATATGGATAAAGCATTAAATAGACTGAGACCTGGCTAACTCTGGGAAGTGATGTTCAGATAGAGGGTTTTCTAGTGGCGTTCCACAGGGATCAGTACTAGGCCAAATGTGATTTAATGTTTTTATCAATGACCTGGATATCAATAAGAAATCGCTGCTCATTACATCTGTGATGAGACACAGATGGATGGAGTAGTGAATAATGGTGAGGACAAAGCAGCCATACAGATTGATTTGGATTACTTGGTAAGCTGGGCCCACTCAAACAAAAATGCATTTTAATACTGCCCATTTGAAGGTCTTACATCTAGGTACAAAGAATGCAAGGGGACTGTATCCTGGAAACAAGTGACTGAAAAGGATTTAGGCGTCATAGTGGACAAGCAACTGAATGTGAGCATCCAGTGAGATGCTGTGGCAGAGGGCTAATGCAATCCTTGGCTGCCTAAAGAGGGGAGTAGTGAGTAGGAGTAGGCAGGTGATTTTACCTCTGTATATGGCATTGGTGACACTGATAATGATATACGGTGTCCAGTCCTGGTGCTCACATTTTAAAAAAGATTTTGAAAAACTGGAGATGGGGCAGAAACGAGCCTTAAAAACTCTTTGAGGGCTGGAGAAAACACCTTACAATGAGAGGCTTAAAGAGCTCAGTCTGTTCAGTTTATCAAATAAGAGTTAAAAGCAACTGGAGTACAGTGTATAGGTACTTTCCTGGGGAGAAAATACCAGGTATGATAGGGTTCTTCAGTCTAATGGCATAGCAAGAACCAGTGGCTGGCAGTTAAAACCAGACAAACTCAAATTAGAAATAAAGAAAAAAAATGTAACTGTGAGCATGATTAACCATTGGAGCAAATTGCCAAGGGAAGTGTTGGATTCTCCATCTCTTATTGTCCTCAAATCAAAACTGGATGCTGTGATGGGGTATACAGACCCTACACCAGCATGCAAGGGGTTAGGGAGCTGCTTTCGCTTGAAGTGCCCCCACCCTTCTGCATCTGCAAATCAGGGCCTGGAGGAGGAGTTAAAAAGAGGGAACTCCACTCAGCTGGGGTTACCCTTGGGAAGGGAACAGACTGCTAGCTTGCCAGTGCCCAGAGAGAAGACTGGCAGCCAAAAAAGTCTCTGCCATCACAGAAAGGAGAACACCAATCCCCTGGGCTAACAAGGAGCAGAGACTTATACTGGAGACATTCCCCCGCCCCTGCTCCCCTCCGCCCCCGGGACTCTGGGGTGGATGATGTTGCTTTAAGTAATGTTTCTTTGTCTTCTTTTAAAATCAAACAGTGTGAATTTATTTTAACTCAGCAAATTATTCATCTCAGGCAATTGCAGTAGGATATAGAGCAGGGGTCGTCAACCTCTGGCACGCGACTCACCAGAGTAAGCACCCTGGCAGGCTGGGTCAGTTTGTTTACCTGCCGCGTCGGCAGGTTCGGCCGATCGCGGCTCCCACTGGCTGCGGTTCGCCATCCCAGGCCAACGGGGGTGGTGGGGAGCGGTGCGAGCCAGGGATGTGCTGGCCATGGCTTCCCGCCGCCCCCATTGGCCTGGGATGGCGAACCGCGGACAGTGGGAGCCGCGATCGGCCGAACCTGCCGATGCGGCAGGTAAACAAACCAGCCCGGCCCGCCAGGGTGCTTACCCCGGCGAGCCACGTGCCAGAGGTTGCCGACCCCTGATATAGAGCTTTACATTTCTAGGTTATTGTGTTAAAAATGTGCCTTAGGTGGATTACTGCATGGGGAATTTACCTTTATCTAAGGTAAGCAAATTTTGGGGACTAAACAAGTGACAGTGACCCTTTGAGATTCATTGTGATGCGCATAAATCAGTTTATATGAAGGAAAACACATACTCTTTAAAGTATATAGAAGTTTATATGAACTTTCTTACTAAGAATAAAATAGTAATTAAAACACTAATAATGCATTTAATTTTAGCTTCCTAAAACTGACAGTATCTAGACAGTTTAATAAAAAGAAACTAAGTAAAACATAAATATTCAACTTGCTCAAATACATGCACATACTCAGGTTTAAAGGCAAATGTAAATTACATGAACCAATAACTCATCAAACACAATATTAAATACTTTCTGGAATAAACATGAATATTATTGATTGGCTCAGGAGTGAATTGTCATCTAAACTATAAGAATAAACAATGAATAAAATTCCAGAAATGAAAAGTACAAAACAATACAGATCATGCAGAGAAATATTATTATGCAGAGAAACTGGTTATTCACTAAGGTTCTGACATGAAGTTTTAAATAAATGGTGATTTGGTGTTCATTTTTCTTTTCCAAAAGTCCTGGGGAAATGCATGACTTAAGTCTTGTAATTACGATGCTCTGTGTGCTCCTCTGAAGCTTTGACTTTGAGCACAGAAAGTTAATTGAAGTACGAGACAAACAAGTGATCAGTTCTGTAAAAAGAAAACCTCAGTACAGCCAAGAAAAAAGTGAACTGAGAAAAGTTGATAATGTTGTGCTGAAATTACACATTTTCTATTGTCCAGAGCAGTAAAAAAGTCTGCACAAAGCTGACTTTTAAAAAATTACAGTTTAAATAATGTTTGGGTTTCTTTGTTTGTTTGTTTGCCAGGGAAAAGGCCATCATACCATGTTGTCTCCCTCTTCTTTCATTGTGACATAGATCAACAGCACGCCACAAGGGTCTGATCCTAGTCATCTGAATTCAAGAAGAGTTTTCTCATTGGTACAAATAGGAATAGTCTCAGGCCCTAACATAGGAACTGGTTCAGAAGGATGGAGGAATTTGCAGCATCATGTTATTCTAAACTGCCATTTTACTCTTTACATTCCTTGCATCACCAACCGCAGAAAACATACATCTGCGTGTTTCAAACAAAACTGGTCTCTATTAAGTGATCTTTATTTACTAGAATTAATTTTACCCATGCTTTAGCCTCAATAGAGTTAGACTGTGGCACTTAGCGACAGCTCTGAATAAGTGGTAGTGTAGTCCTGCACAGCCTTACCGGGAGCTCTGGGAGCGATTGTGTTTTAGGAGGCGCAATCCTTAAACTGTGATTGTCCCTGGCCCTTTCATGGTAAGCAAGCAGGATAGACTATGTATGTCTTCTTTCTCTCCCACACACTTGTGCTAGGGCGAGGGGAATCCTGGCACATGGAGAGCAGGAATGCTATAGTATCTTGTACAGCTGACTCTTCCACATGGCAAAATACTATCAGAGAGCTCAGAGTTACTTAGTACACTGCACTGATTAGAGTTGTGCATGAAAGATCTGAAGCTTCTGTATCTCATTAAATGCAATTATCCACCTCAGATGAATTTCCCAGAGTGAAAAACAATGCAGAACTTGATCAAAAAAAAAAAAAATCCAACCAAACGAAAAGGAACTTTCCAAATGTATATCGTCTTAAGGGATTTGCAAATGTTGGTAGATGCTTTTGAAGGCAGTCTGGGAATTGTAATAAATTCCTTTCTGAGAAGTCACTGGCCCCATGAACAAAAGAGAACATTGCTTTAGGCCATTAAAGTTGGCACAGAACACAAAGTATTCTAGGGCACAGAGCAGGAGGGGGAAAAAATCACTCATCCTTAGTCCAAGGTTCAAGGGATTTTTTCCAACAACCACCTGTTATATATAAAGGATGACATATGTTATAAATTGCTGAGCATTGTGTTGTACTGTACTATATATCACTCTGTTACTCCAAGACACTTTCTTAGTTCAGCTGCCTTTTTTTCCATCTGTTGAATGTTCCAGTGCCACTGTCTTCTGTTCGACTGGAGTTTGTTCAGTTGACAATGCAAACGTTTTAGAATAGCATCACTTCTTTTATTCTGTACCTAATAAAATAGAATAAATACATCTGAGGGCTGTTTGCAGGTAACAAATGAAACACAAAGATTCAGACTAATGTAGCTGGCAGGGTCTACGGTCAGGAAAACTGCACTGCTCTGGCAAACGTTGATTTGGACAGAAAAGACTATAGACGATACAAAGAGTAGAGGGTGAAGATACTTTTTAATTCCTCAAAAACTGGATTTGACAGTAACTTAGGTTACTAGAGAAATAAGTTAGATCAGCGGGTCTCAAACTGTGGGTCAGGACCCCAAAGTGGGTCATGGTCCTATTTTAATGAGGCCGCCAGGCCCAGCATTAGATATGCAGGGAAGCAGCGCTAAAGCTGAAGCCCTAGTTCCAGCACCACCTGGGGGGACAGGGCTCAGGCTGTGGCCCCCTCTCCACCCCACCCTGGGCACCAGGGCTTGGGCTGTAGTAACTTTGTTGTCAGAAGGGGCTCATGGTGCAATGAAGTTTGGGAACGCCTGAGTTAGATGATCTCTTTATAGTCTCCAATATTCATATTATGCAACCAACCAAATGCTTTGCTAACTTTGGCCTAGGAGTTCTCCATCCAAACACCTCATAGACCAAGGCATTTGCCTTGTGGAACTTTCTCGACTTTTAACAAAAAAGGATACCCTCAAAGGGGATGTGTGTGTGTGTGTGTGTGTGTGTGTGTGTGCTTTGTGTTTTAGAGTGGTTTTTTTTCAGATTCCCCTTTCCTCTGAGACCTACAGAGCTCACAGTCCAAATAACTTAAAGAAAATGGAAAGTAACCCCAGGATCAGAGTTAATCTTCATCCCACAACAGTCATAAATTAAATATTAACTGACTGGAATATAAAGGGCATTAATTACATTTATTCTGATAACCTAATGTTTTACAAAGTGCTTTCAGATGACCTAAAACTCCTCCTCTATCTTTCTCAGACGGATTTTGTCATGATAATAAAGTCTGTTTTCAGATGCCGAAGAACAGAGAGTTGACCTAGGGTCTTAAAATGGTTGTGTTTTAGTTTTCAGTTTAAGAATTTTCTCCTGTTCCTTGTAATCTGAAAAAATTCCCCTCTCTCCCTTCCATATTGTAGTGCTCTATTGAGCTAGTCTCAAATCTGTTCAAAACCTTTATATTATCAGGCTTTGAATCAGATCATTACATTTTATGGCATTTAATTTGCCTAATGAGACAAAGGATATGAAAGTCTGAGGCTCAACACCTCTCAGATGTACTTTTGAATATCACTCAACTATTTAAACAGATAACTTCATAACGATTAATAATACTGTCTGGGCAGATAGCAAATTACGAGTAGTCGTGCTCTCTCTACTTTACAACCAGCTCAAATTTTGAAGGTGCTCAGGAAGGCCATTTTCTTGGTGCAATTGATTCTTCCATTGGTTAGATATCAGGTACCATAGCACAAGCAATGAACAGTCAAGACAGAAACAAGTAGTAAACTGTTTTAGGTAAATTGTGCATACTATCCCATTGCAGACTCTTTTTTAAAATTCCCAATATTACCTCCTTTCCCCAAACATCTTAAACTTGACACCTATAAAGAGCAACTTCTAGAAACAGCAAGTGTTACAAGTTCAGCAATCTCTTCATTCACTTTCAGAAGAAGGCAAAAGAGAAGTGATCGACATTATTCTAAGATCTCATGGCTGAATTCCTTCCTAGAACGTTGCGGAGGAAAATGCTGATGACTAAAATGTTTCCCTTGCTCTCAAAAATTCAAATATCAGCTCTCAAGGTTAGATGAGTTCTACCAATATTAAATATTCTTCAGGATTTGAGTCTAATGGTGTTATCATTGGTTAATGTATATGCTTGGATATGTAGCAACCTGTTTAGTAAAATATTTTACAACTTCAGCTACAATTTGTCTATTCTGTCATATGACTGTAATTATATTCTAGTCAAATAACTCTAAACCTTACCTCAATCTCTTTTCTAAGTTTAGCATGCACTTTTTTCTCTTCTTCAAGCAATTTTTTCTTTTCATTGATAGACTCTTTTACCATAGTAACTTCCTCTATTAAATGTGTAATTTCTTCCTGAAGATACAAGTGGGAATTAAAAACAAAAAAACCCCAAACCTCATTTGTAAAACAAAGATAACTCTAGTACAAATGGTTTACCTTCTGTAATGTCATTTTAACAATCTGTTTGCATAAGCATTGACTTTAGCTAAAGAAATAAGTTCAACAATTTAAAAGTTTGACTTAAATATACTTCCTGCCTACCTAGCAAATCATATGTATTGATATAGTTACAAAAACTACACCGTAATATTGCTCAGGGACATGACTACAGCTACAGGGATGCAACAATTTGAATTTATCTAGCACACTATTGCAAAAGTATTTAGAAGTGTGCATATATACAAGACTAATAGTCAACTTTAAAAATTCAGTCATGGGGAAAAATGTGCATAATATGTGAACTACATTCTCCTCCCATGTGAAATCTAATGCTAATGGAATTATGGCTATTCTGTTTATCAAAGTGTAAGCAGGGAATGAGCTCTCCCCTGACATCTAGTGATGAGCTGGGGGAAAAAGACTTGAGGACCCCACTGTATTTATATGAACACACCTACTCTGCCTCGGTGTTCAGCAGACAAACTGTGTTGCCAAAGTGATCAATTTTGGCTGGTGTTGGGTTACAAATCACTTTAGCATTGAGTGCAGGGGTAAAGAAATGTTATCCTTATTGTAACGGACAGCAGAACTGTGCTTAGCACGTGCTGATTGAGGGAGTCACCCTCAACTGAACTGCACTTGCTAAGCAGCGGATAGAGATGCCAAATCTCAATGAAAGGGGAGAGGGAGTGGGGACAGTTGTTCTTACTGGTGGCGTGGGTTCTTTCTAAGTGTCTTAGATGCTATTTGACACTCCCCTCCCCACTTTTTAAAGACAGAGCTGATTAAATTCAGTTGAGAGTCTTTTGATTTTTTAAGCGATTGCTACAGCTGAAGTCTCTGAAAACCAGTTCTAAATGCTAATCCTTAGGCCAGGTCTACACTACAGTGGCACAGTTGTGCCCATGCTGCATTTTAAGTGTAGACCTGCTCTTAGACCTGCTGTGGGGCAGCATTTCAGCAAAACAGCCTGCAGTAGCTGTGAGATCCCCCATGAATTACTGAAATCACTGAGAGCTGGGTTAGGTGGTGGGACCTCAAGACATAGTGTCTCAGAGGTTACAGCAGAGCTACAGGTGGCAGCAGAGAAAGCGATGGTGTAGCGGCCAATGGGGGTAGAGCGAACGGCAGTGCAGTGACGGCAGCGGGCAGGGATACAGAGCGAACGGTGACAGCTGTGAGCCAATTGCAGTGGCTATGGCTCTAGGTCTTTGCTGAAAAAGGACAGCAACTGCGAGTGGGGTGCAGTGGAGGGAGAGGGGAGTGGCTTGTTAAAGGAACATTTGTTTGTGGGACTTTCACACTGTCAGGTGAGAACCTGGGGCGAAGGACACTGCCCAGTGTACTCTGGGGTGGGATGATCACATGATCACCTGCTTTTGAATATGGTTGTGGTGTTTTCCCAAACTAATGCTTGGCTCCTTTTCCCTTTTAATAAAAGTTCTTGTTTGTTATACATAGATTCAGTGCTTGTGACTGCGGACGTATTGCCTCTTAAAGGCGCCTGGAGGTGGTGTTCAATTTTCCCAGATTACTGGGTGGGGGTTCAAGCCAGTTCTGTTTTATAGCGTTAAGATAAACCCCTAAATAGTGAACCTGGCCCTTGTTGCTGCCGACTCCACCTGGCAGAAGGGTCACATTTGTAAATGGATTTACATGTAATAAATCATTTCTCATTTATTGTAATTTTCTATGATAATGCTCAAATAGCAATGTCGCCTACATAACTAAATGATTTCTAATAAAAAAACTGGTTTCTATACAGAGTTCATTCTCAGAGAAGAAAGAGGGGATTACAACAAGATAAAACCTTCATTCTACATAGGCTTTTTATTGTAGAAAAGCCACATGGAATTTAAAGTATATGCAATCACAAGCGACAGAATGAAAGCAGAACAATTAATAGGGTATACAGGCAGCAAACAGAGAGCATATCTTCCATGTTCCTCTTTATAGCACCAGATGTGAATATAGATGTATATATACATTTACATAAACCTTAAATTCTAAGGTTCACTGCGGTTCGCTGTCCCAGGCCAATGGGGGCTGCAGGAAGCGGCGCGAGCAAGGGATGTGCTGGCCACGGCTTCCCGCCACCCCCATTGGCCTGGGACGGCAAACCGTGGCCAGTGGGAGCCACGATCGGCCGAACCTGCCGACGCAGCAGGTAAACAAACTGGCCCGGCCCACCAGGGTGCTTACCCTGGCGAGCAGCGTGCCAGAGGTTGCCAACCCCTGCTATAGTGCATATAATCACTTGATCACCTATGTAATATACACTTTTGCCACTATAGATCTTGGGGGGGGCGTACAGATTATGGCATATTTGAACAATTGTAAAAGTTCAATGCCATTTATGTAAGAAAGAGACACTAAACCCTGAACAAACTTAGCCCTTACATAAGCAAGTGCAACCCCATTGTAGTCAGTATGAGACATAACCTTCCTATGACAAGTCTTAATTTTGTCCATTAATCTTGTTGCAAGACTTGGTTTATTATGATAATTTGTTTTTTTCAGTCTGAGAGCTGTAGGTTTAATCTAATCTCACATTACTGTTATAGTAGTGTAACTCCATTCTCCAGTGAAGTTACTTCTGATTTATGCCAGTGTAAATTACATCAGAATTAGACTCTGTGATTCTAAGACAATTTCAAATATGAAGTTACTTAGTTTTCCTCTATAGCTGTACATTTTTTCAGCTCAGACTGCTTTAACTTTTACAAATGTAATAAAGCATTAAAATTACACACACACACACACACACACACACAATTGCTGGAGATTATACATATCAAAATTGATGTTTTTTCTCCTTCTCCCTTCTTCTGTCATCTTTTCTCACCCCTTCACCTTCTGTTCTCACATAGCTCAAGTACAATTTGTTACCAACTAAACACTGTGCTGTTCGCTGACAGTAGTAATGTAGTAACATTTACAGGGATATACAGTGTGTATTCTGAAAAGTGTATATGTAGGTTTATCCAAGACCTTGCAGTATCCTACAAATAACAGTGGAGGCAACTGATGCATTTTAGCTGACAGCACTGTAGTTTTTTCACAGCCAAGTTAATGTTATTATATCAGGTGAACTTAGCTTTTGGAATCAAACATCAAGAATAGTGGCTGGTACCATTTTTACTATAAACTAAGATCACCATTTACTCTATCTAGCTTGGGCAATGAACCCAGATATTACACATTTCCACACACCATAGCAAGCACTGCAAAGCTAGACCAGATTATTATTTAAAATTGTAAAATATTTTTGTACACAATAGGAAAGGTATTTAGAAACAGAAACATCTGACCTGCACTTGTTTTATAACTTGTCCTTCAGGATTCTGGAGGTCATTCATTAATTCTTCTTTCTTTGTCTTTAGCTCTTTAACCATGTCTTGTTTTTTAGCAAGTTCGAGCATAACTGGCATTTTGCTTTCTGCTTCCCAATAACGCTCTTTATGAGCCATTATTTTCTCATGATATGCACCATTTCTTGCAAGCATCATCTCAAATTCTTCTTGTGCTGCTTCCGTGTCAAGTTTCAGCTTTATCTTTTCAGCATATAGGGATCTGACTTGGGACTCCAGACTTTCACAGTGATATTTTGTAGTTTCTATGTCATCATCTTGCTGATAAATTTGCCTTTCTGTTGCCTTTGTTTCTAATAAAGCAGACTCCATTTGTTTTTCAAGTTCTTGAAGCTCAGCCTGTAAAATATTGTAATATTCTCCTATCAGTGGAAAGCCAATGTTTGGGAGTATAGCAGCAAGCTATTGAAACAATATCATCTACATTTAGTTAACAGAATTCGTTCTTTTCATTTAATACAGAACACACAATAAAGAAATCTATGCAACTTAAAAATAGTTTGAATCGAAGAGATCACCAGAGTTCCATTTCCTAAAATCATCACCAAGAGACATGATAGGTGATAATATCTGAGGCTTTATCGGATTGGTCTTAAAGATAAGTGTACATGAAATTTGTTATCTTTCAAATGGGTTCAGTTTCCTCATATTCAGATGATGTATAGTGGGATGTGTCAGAGACCCTAACCGTATCAGTCTCCCTAATGTTTTATCTAAACTAGGAGTTTAGGCCAAACTAAAGTCGACTGCTTTTCCTATTGCAGATGCGGGGTAAAATCAGGAGACAACAGACTAAAACCAAGGTAAAGGTGTCACTCTGCATCTATATTAGGAAAAGTGGCTGAGTTAATTGGGTTTAGCTACCTCAATTCGATCTAGATTCTTACACTGCTCTCATCACCATAATATCTGAGGGCCTTCCAATAATACATTAAGTGACATGAATAACATCTGTCAGGTGTAGTTTGTTCTCTCTTTCTCATGTTCTCCCGAGGGGGAGAATTGCATGTGCAGTGTAAAGTTTTTGTGTGTGTTTTTTTTGGTTTAGGTATGGAGTTTTGTAAAAATGTATGGGCTGCTATGTGTTTATTTTAGGTCAAGGAAGTATGCCTTTCACTTGCAGTGGGAGGTAGTGATGGTCCTTAGTTCCTGTCAACTTATGTTAACTCACATCTTCCTAGCATCAACCACTTTTTCCTAGTCTAGATAAGCCTAAATCTTGTGATCTCCAGGACTTTTAGAAGGTATTTGACTTAGTACCACCTGACATTCCGAGGAAAAAAATAGCAATATACAAAATCACATATTAAATTGATCAAAAACTGGCTAAGTGATTCATCTAAAAAGTAGTTTTAAATGGTGAATTGTCATCCAATGGCTCATCTCTAATGAGATACAACAGGGATCTGCTCTGGGCCCAATGCTATTCAATCTCTTTATCAGTAATCTGGAAGAAAATATAAAATCATCACTGGTAAAGTTTGTTGATGACACAATAATTGGTGGAGAGGTAAATGATGATAAAAACAGATTTCTATAGAGAGATCTCTACAGAGAGATCTCAATTTTGTGGTAAGCTGGGCTTACTCGATCAAAATGTTTTAATATAGCTAAATGCATGGTCATACATTTAGGAACCAAGAATGTAGGGCACATTAATAGGACTATGGGCTGTATTTTGGAAGGCTCAGAAATGGATTTAAGGGTCATGAGGACAACCAACTAAACACTGACTCACCTTGCAATGCAGATGCTAAGAGAGCAAATATGATTCTTAGAAGTATATGCAGGGGAATATCAAGTAGGAGCATGGTATTAACACCATACGCAACATTAGAGAGACTATTACTGGAATACTGTGTCCAGTTCTGGTGTCCACATTTTTAAAAGGATGTTGAAAAATAGTAAAGGGTTCAGAAAAGATCTATGAGAATGATTCAAGGTCTGGAAAATCTGCCTTACACTGAGAGTCTAAAGAAGTGAGATCTGTTTGGTTAATTCAAGAGAAGGTTAAGAGGTGATTTGATTAAGGTCTGTAAGTACCTACATGGAGAGAAGATTTCTGACAATAGAGGGCTCTTTAATTTAGCAGGCAAAGGCATAATGAGATCCGATGGCTGGAAGCTGAAACTAGACAAATTCAGACTAGAAGTAATTCGGAAATATTTAACAGTGAGGGTAATTATCCATTGGAACATCTTATCCAGGGCGGTGGTGGATTTTCTATCACTTTAAATCAAGCTGTAGCTCAGCCAGATTTATGGGCTTGATGTGGGAATCAGTTGATGAAATTCTATGGCCTTTGTTAAGTAAATTATCCTAGCTGATGATAATGGTGCCTTCTGGTCTTAATATCTATGAATAAAACTAGACTGGACTCAGCATTTGACAATATAAAATAAGGAACAATAATGAAATGGTAGTGATTGGCAAAATAACCTACTACTGTATGTCTTTTCCATCTCTGTTTACTCTGATGGTATCAGCAGGAGAGTGCATACCTACTCAAAGGCACACTGACTAGTGAAAATGCTGGAGGGATATCTATGTGGCTACAAGCACTAATGGTCTAAATTAAGTCACGTTGCTGTAAAGTTACTGACTCCACTTACAGTACTGAAGTCTCTAAAGTAAACAGCTGACAAGCTAAACCAAAAAGAATTAACTTAACAACATGTCCAGAAATTGAAGAGCTAATCATGAACACTATCATAAACATGTTCAATTTAGAATGCAGGCATGCTGTTAGGCAGGACTGTTACATGGAGGACCTGGATAACGGTATGAGGAGGGACATCAGCTATGAAGCTGAATTCCTTGACAGGACTAAGGAGAATGACCCTATATTGTTTATATAGAACTTTTTTCAAATCTTAGATTACAAGAGAGAAACTTTCAGTAGAACTGGCATCATCTCTGATCTACCAGCCATCTAGGATCGACAAGTGAAAGGTCCTAATGGCAAAGATCTTGAATTTTGGAGAAGAAACGACTGTTTTATGTGTTTTCTGTGAAATACACATAAGGAAGTAGAGTTAGAGATGTACATACAATCTTAATTTTGGTGTTTCCTGACTTTTGAGTACATAACTATTCAACCTTAACATTAATGCTAGCTTTTGTATGGAATGTTCTAGATTAAAAAAATTAAGAAACTAAAAGAAAATGAATGAGTGTAATTGTCCAGGACTTTGAAGCTCTGTGGGCTTCCCAAAAGTTGCATATAACCTGTGTAAATATTATAATCTAGAACTATTTGCTGCAACAATATCTCAATATTCTGCTGCATGCCCCTTAGGAAGTCTGCAGGAAGAGGCACCTCTCCTGCAGGTGATAAAAGCTTTAAAGGTATGCCAGACCCAGGTTCCCTCTGGTGAGCCATAAAAATTGTCTGCAGAAATGAATCCCTCTGCCATGTGCCCCAGAAGGTCTAAAGAATCATAGAATATCAGGGTTGGAAGGAACCTCAGGAGGTCATCCAGTCCAACCCCCTGCTCAAAGCAGGACCAATCCCCAGACAGATTTTTGCCCCAGATCCCTAAATGGCCCCCTCAAGGATGGAACTCACTTGATATTCCCCTGCCTATACTTCTAAGAATCATATTTGCTCTCTTAGCATATGCATTACAAGGTGAGTTAGTGTTTAACTGGTTGTCCTCATGACCCTTAAATCCATTTCTAAGCCTTCCAAAATACAGTCCATAATACTATTAACGTGCCCCACATTCTTGGTTCCTTAGAAGATCCAAAGGGGACTCCTCTCCTGTGCAACTTTAGAGCTCCCAAATTGGGGAAGGTGCAGGGGAGCTACTAAGGTAGATAGAGGATTGATAAGGTAATAAAGGGGCCTCTAACTTGTGCACCTAAAAAAAGACGGCAGGAGCCCATCGCTCAGTGGTGATTCTCCTTACTGATTTCAGCAGTACGGATGACTTGCCATTGAGTGTGAAACTTGGAAACTTGCATGGAGACTGAAGAAGTGGGTTTTTTACCCACAAAAGCTTATGGCCAAATAAATCTGTTAATCTTTAAGGTGCCACCGGACTCCTCATTGTTTTTAAGAATGGACTAACTGCCTTAACTTTGAATTAAGATACCCCAGAAAAATAGAGAAATATCAGCTTCCCTTATTCAGAGTAATACTTCCTTGTCTATTGTACTACATTGTAAATCCAACATTCTAAATTAGATCTTACCTGTAACTGAGAAAGAACTATTTTGCTTTTTTCTATTTCGGATGCTTGTGAATGTTGCTGTTCTGCTACTTGTTTTACAACTTCAATTAATGATGGAGAATTTTGCTTAGCCATTTCTAGACAAAAGGGTAGTATTGTAAGAACACAAAATAATATTGTTTTCACATAGTCTAGTTTGATTCCCATGTTAAACAGTTGATAAAGACAAAGGACAAAATATTCTTGGACTTACTCTTCATATAAGAACCCAGATCAATAAATTATTCCTCGTGGCCCATTTTTGATCATCAAGGAAACATAATTAATGGTCTGAAACTCAAAGGAAATGATGATAGAGGATTCAAAATCTATACTGCTGTGTTTCTTCTGTAAAACTAAATTTTTTCCTTTGTTGAGTGTTATAAATGTTCTTCCTGCTGGTTCATGGGGCAGATCCTCATCTGGTATGAACAGTCATAGCTGCATATGGTTGCAACGTGTGCTGAGGATCTGTTCCCATATTGTTTGCTTACAGTTCTAATGTAATTCTAACATTGCAACAGCCATATATGATTGATGCAATTTAATCATAAAGTCCTATTATATTTAGGGCTGTCAAGAGATTAAAAAAATTAATCTTGATTAATCGCGCGATTAAAAAAATTAATCGTGTGATTAATCACGCTGTTAAACAATAATAGAATACCATTTATATAAGTATTTGTGGATGTTTTCCACATTTTCAAATATATTTATTTCAATTACAACACAAAACAAAGTGTACAGTGCTCTCTTTATATTTATTTTTATTTTAAATATTTGCACTGTAGAAATAAGGGAAATAGTATTTTTCAATTCACTTAATACAAGTACTATAGTGCAATTTTTTTATCATGAAAGTTGAACTTATAAATGTAGAATTATGCACAAAAAATAACTGCATTCAAAAATAATACAATTTAAAACTTTAGTGCCTACAAGTCCACTCAGTCCTACTTCTCGTTCAGCCAATCGCTAAGACAAGTTTGTTTACATTTGCAGGAGATAATGCTGCCCGCTTCTTGTTTACAGTGTCACCTGAAAGTGAGAACAGGCATTCTCATGGCACTGTTGTAGCCAGGATTGCAAGATATTTATATGCCAGCTGTGCTAAAGATTCATATGTCCCTTCATGCTTCAACCACCCTTCCAGAGGACATGTGTCCATGCTGATGATGGGTTCTGCTCGATAACGATCCAAAGCAGTGCAGATCAATGCATGTTCATTTTCATCATCTGAGTCAGATGCCACCACCAGAAGGTTGATTTTTTTTTGGTGGTTTGGGTTCTTCAGTTTCTGCATTGGAGTGTTGCTCTTTTAAGACTTCTAACAGCATGCTCCACACCCCGTCCCAATCAGATTTTGGAAGGCACTTCAGATTCTTAAAATTTGGGTCAAGTTCTGTAGCTATCTTTAGAAATTATCTTTAGAAATGTCACATTGGTACCTTCTTTGTGTTTTATCAAATCTGCAGTGAAAGTGTTCTTAAAAGGAACAACATGCTAGGTCATCATCCGAGACTGCTATAACGTGAAATATATGGCAGAATGTGGGTAAAACACAGAGTAGGAGACATACAATTCTCCCCCAAGGAGTTTAGTCACAAATTTAATTAACACATTATTTTTTAACGAGCGTCATCAACATGGAAGCATGTCCTTTGCAATGGCGGCCAAAGCATGAAGAGGCATATGAATGTTTAGCATATCCAGAACATAAATACCTTGTATTGCTGGCTACAAAAGTGCCATGTGAACGTCTGTTCTCACTTTCAGGTGCCATTGTAAATAAGAAGCGGGCAGCATTATCTCCCGTAAATGTAAACAAACTTATTTTTCTTAGCAATTGGCTGTACAAGAAGTAGGACTGAGTGGACTTGTAGGCGCTAAAGTTTTACATTGTTTTGTTTTTGAATGCAGTTATGTAACAAAAAAAATCTACATTTGTAAGGTGTGCTTTCACGATAAAGAGATTGCACTACAGTACTTGTATGCGGTGAATTTAAAATTATTATTTGTTTATCATTTTTATAGTGCAAATATTTATAATAAAAATAATATAAAGTGAGCACTGTACACTTGTGCACTTTGTATTCTGTGTTGTAATTGAAATCGATATATTTTAAAATGTAGAAAAACATCCAACATATTTAATAAATTTCAGTTGGTATTCTATTGTTTAACTGTGTGATTAAAACTGCGATTAATCACGATTAATTTTTTGAGTCAATCACGCAAGTTAACTGTGATTAAGCGACAGGCCTAATTTTATTGCTTATTTACCCCTTTATCCCTTCTTCAGGTAAAACAAAAAACAGGAAAAACTGAAAAGAAGACACAGTAGTGAAACAATAATAGAGAACACAATGTGTTTGTCAGATTGACTTTATTTACAACCATTTACCTGAAGCCTATTGATATTGTTTGTATCACTTCAAATAAAGGTTAATTAAATACAGAAAATCACTGTACAGTCAAGTAAACTGGCTAAATGCTAAATGCTCTGGAAAAAATGTGCACGAAAGGGGCACATATCAAGGATATCTTCAGTACTAAACTGCAGTCACCAGCACATAATTTAGCCATGAACTGGGTCTGTGGGGAGTATTGGACATGAGCAGCTGCTTTTCCCCATACAGTTCTGGCCTCGTGGAGACCTGCTGTGTACGGACAATGTAGCCATAGCTCAATTAGGAGAGCCCCTGCGGAGTACTCCGTTTTCCAGCATTTTTGTCCACAATAGGAAAATGTAGAGATTTTCCTTTCAGATGATTTCTCTATACCATTTTGAGATAAGGGAGGGGCAGGGATAATGATCAAATACATTTCAATTTATTTTAAATCAGGAAAACAACTATGCCCGCTTCTTTAGGTGAAACTGAATACTAGTGGGACTCCTGAACTCTTGGCCTGTCTACACTCTTAATTCACCCTCTATTCTATTCAACATTACTTTGGCAGCTGCAATTTCTGTGGACGACGTATCTGTGGCATAAATAAATAGTCTTGAGATTATGGGAGCAGTCCTAATATTACCACACGGGATGGTATTATGAGTCACGATGATATGTTGTGTTTTGCTTAAAGCCCAAGCTTCTGAAGTAATATTATTGTCAGAATCTCAGTTGTCATTTTTTTAAAGAGTAAGTTTCTGGCCCTGGTGCTTGCAGAGAAAACAAAAACCTTAAAGCCTCAAGAATCAGAAGGCAAATAAAAAGACCCCCACATTTATTATTTTTGAAAGAAAAGCTCATGATATTTAAGCCAATCATTTAATTTTTTGAGGCCTGATTCATGATTTTTTTTTTAAAAAAAATTTAATCCTTAGGGTTGGCTGTTCTGCAGCCCTGAGAAATTCCCCTGACGAAAACCTGAGGTTAAACAGATCTGCTCCATAGTGTGCGGGAGTCACATTCCCTCTGTGTGGCCTTTGCTCCCTGGCGGCTATGTGCAGTGGAGATGTGACATGTGTGTTTTGGGCCTTTTACAGCCAGGGGCTGCCCATGGGATTTGACTCAGGATTAATTCTAATATAGAAGTCATCCAGTAAGTGGCTAGCATCAGTTAGTATTGCCCTCAGAGGCAGTGCTCACCCACAGAGGGCCCTAAGCAGGAATATCTCCCCCCCCCACACACACACACAAACTAATAATTAATAGGGGGCCCTCTTGAGCTGCTTGGGGCCCTAGGCAATTGCTCAGTCTGTTTATGCCTAGCGCTGGCTCTGATGGCCCTGGAGAAAGGTTTTGTGAGAGCCCCTCTGAGGGGAGGAGTGTGCCAGGAAACCAGGGTGTGGTGTACGAATTAGAGCCAATGGGTGTGTCCCCCCCCCCCATTCCACCAGGCAGTGGGGAGGGGGCTAGATGTTTTGGCATTAAAAATAAACCCGCAAACAAAGAAAAGGGAGCGTGTGTGTGTGTGGGGGGGGGGGGGTCACCTGCAGTGCCACAACCAACCCCTGTGTACCTTGGGGTGAGGGGGAAGCAAAGGAAACTGCTGCGGGGGCCCCCCCTCAGTGTCACACAGCCCCAGAGCAGGGCCTGCTGCTGCCTGCTCCCTCAGGGCAGGAAACCTGTGGTGGCCCGCCCCTGCCATGGCTAGGGAGCATCTCTAAAGAGGGGCAAAATGAAAGAGAAGAATGAAGGGAGTGTCTAAGCAGGAGAGAGCCAGCAGGGAGACAAGGAGGTAAAGGGGAAGTGCAGTATTGCCAACTTCAAGAGATCAAACATTGTGAGTCGGACCCTCCAAAATCTTGGGATTGGCTCCCCCAAAAAATAACATTTTAAAAAAAGATGATATTGTGTTTTTTAGGCCAGTCTCTTGATTTTGGGGGGGGGGGAATACAAAAAAAACACCTGGCCCGTCCCCAGGGTGTGTGCATGTGACAATTAGTGTTGCCCACTCTTCCACATGTACCGGATAAGGTCATTCTGGCCCCTGCTGCAGGTGCTCTCACCCCCACATCTGCCCGTCTTCTGCCCAGCAATTAATCCTGTCCTCCAGACCCCCATCAGTTCAGTCCCCCAGCCCCCATCATCACCATCCCATCAGTTCAATCCCCCTACACTGTCGACCCCCACTGCCCTCAGTTTACTCTCCCAGAACTCACCCCATCTGCTCAGAACCGACCATCAATACAGCCCCTCCACCCATCAGTCCCCACCTTCCTCACTTCAGCCCCCTCAGGAAACCCCCAGGCCAGGGATTGGCAACCTTTGACACGCAGCTCGTCAGGGTAAGCACCCTGGCAGGCCAGGCCAGTTTGTTTACCTGGGGTGGGGTGGGGTGAGGTGGGGGGTCGGGAAGCAGCGGCCAGCACATCCCTCGGCCCACGCTGCTTCCAGAGCCCCTATTGGCCTGGGACGGCGAACCGCAGCCAGTGGGAGCCGCGATCGGCCGAACCTGCGGATGTGGCAGGTAAACAAACCGGCCTGACCCGCCAGGGTGCTTACCCTGGTGGGCCACGTGCCAAAGGTTGCCGATCCCTGCCCCAGGCCATAATTCAACCCTCCCAGCCTCATCTCTGCTCCTCTTAGGGTTCTTCACTCTCCCCAGGCCTGGGGGCCTGCTGTAAAGTCTCCTCTCCCACTTCCCCGGCTGACAGTGGGGAGCCCCAGCCGCCCGAGGCTTACAGCAATTTTTAAGTAAAATTAAGCCTCACTCATGATCGAACTCTCAAATGTCAGAATTTGGGGGGAATATCCTGACATTTGAGAGTTCTATCGCGAGATCATGAGTGGGTGGGGCTTAATTTTACTTAGCGCGTCTCTCGTGATAAATTTGCAAGAGGTGGCGTGTCTGGATGTGCTGGCAAACAAGGAAGGAAAGTGGAAGGGAAAACCAAATAAAAGAAGTGTTTGCAAATTACGAAAAGGGTTGTGTAAGAATTAAAACAAAAGGGATTGCGGGGGTGGGGAAGAAAGGACAAAATAAAGGGAGTAAGCAACTTATCAAGGCAGAAAGATATGAACAGCTACAGGACTCCTCTGCAAGCCCTAATTTAGGGGTGGGGCTGAGATTCCTGGCTGTGCAGTCAGGCCCATCAGGAGACATGTGGGGCCCAGTACATCTTGTTCACTGGGGCCCCACCCTCTCCCTTTTCACTCTATTTACACAGATGTGTTGAGCTCAGGACCATGGTACAATTGTCTCCCTCTCATCTCACCAGCACTGCGCAGTGACCTGTGCCTTAAGAGACTGCTGTAATTTAAGATACGTCTGCACTTTGAGCTGGACGTGTAAATTCCATCTTAAGGAGACAGATCAGCGGAAGCTCAATCAGAGCTTGCACACTAAAAACAGAAGGGTAGCTGCAGCAGCAGAAGGGGCTAGCCACCCCAGGTATGCATGAGTATCGTGGATGGGATTGTACTCAGGGTGGGGAGCCCCTGCTCCTTTACAGTCTAATTTTAGTACTCTAGTTCGATCAGAGCTAGTGAGGGCATGTTTCCTTAAGCTGGACATTACATTTTCAGCTCAAAGTGTAGCCATACCCTTAGAAAAGTTAGGCCAGGGCTTTCTAAGTTACCCAATGGGCTTCTCCAACCCCCAAAACACCCCAGGCTCAGCTGGGCATAAAGGTGTATTAAAACCACCTTAGCTCACCCCCACCTGCTACCCCCCCCATGGGCTGTAAGTTTTGTGCTACATCTCCTAGCCTGCATCCTCACTGTAAAGAGGGCAAGTTACCTGTCTGAGGCTACGTCCTCACTACGAGGGAGGGGGGGTCAATTTAAGATACGCAAATTCAGCTACGCGAATAGCGTAGCTGAATTCGACGTATCACAGCCGACTTACCCCGCTGTAAGGACGGTGGCAAAATCGACCTCCGCGGCTTCCCGTTGACGGCGCTTACTCCCACCTCCGCTGGTGGAGTAAGAGCGTCGATTCAGGGATCGATTGTCGCGTCCCGACGAGACGCGATAATTCGATCCCCGAGAGGTCAATTTCTACCCGCCGATTCAGGCAGGTAGTGTAGACCTCGCCAGAGTGAAAGCAGCACCTGGGCCCTGGCCTAAACCCCAAGCTGTGCCAGCTAGCCGAGGTTTAAAGCACCACTAAACTTGTGAGAGGGGGTTTTCTGTGTGGATGGAAGTCGGATTAGGGGCACCATCTGAGTAAGAGCACAAGTTAACTCTGCAGTTAAGACATACATTGAGGGACAGCACAGACTCTCACCCTGTTTTTCTAGAAACTTGTGTAAAATGTGGGTTTAGGGGAATGTTTTTGTTTCCGTTTTCTAACATGAAGGTGTATCCATTTCTAATGTTAAATTTCTTATTAATTAGGCTTTCACATTTCCAGTAATAAGAAAGATGATTTTTTTGCAATGCAAAAAATGGAAAAGGTCATGCTTTTGTCATTGCAACCCTCAAATGTGAAGGTTTATATCCCTACAATTTTTATCCTACTCAATTTAACTGATGGTATCATTATCTGTATAAATGTGGTTTTTTTTAAATCATGCTAAGCTCTTTGTTTCCATGTTGCCTTGTGGTAACAAGTCCCTTAGCTTAACTAATTCATTGTGTTAAAATGTAATTTTTTTTAAATCAGTTTTAAAATTTGATGGCATTCATTGTAAATTGCTGAGAACATCAGTTTCATTGGCTTCTCCTTGTTCTTTGGTTATGAAAGAGGATAAATAGGAGGACCTGATTTTCCTTCCCAACACCATTCATTATTTTATACAATAATACTATGTCCCCTGTTACCCTTCTCCTCTTCAGACTAAACACAATACTTCAGGTGGTGAAGTAATATCAATTAATATCATGTCACTATAATATTTTTGGTATTATTTTGTATTCCAGGCTTTTTATTTCTTAACATTTTGTTTGCCTCTTTTGCTGCACTCTCACCAGCTGTTATCATGGTGTTTTCTACTTTTATTGTAGTTTTATTTTCTGTACTTTTCTTCAGGTACCATACACAATCTGATTGTTGGCTGCAAACCGCTGGAAATGGTTTATTCTTGTGGCCATGCTAATGTACCAGTGAAGTTAAAAATTTCTGAAGGGCTCACAGGAATTATTGGCTCCTATGAAAATGAAAAAGCACTTCCTGTTTTTAGTGACGCCTTTTAAAAATATTTCACGTGTTTCCGCGCCTCTAAGGCAGATCCTTCCTTATCTCTGTTCCTGTGGCTCCTTCTCTCTTTCGGTAATTTTGAGTTAACTTTCGGTGGCTGTTCTCTTCTTGATTTAGTGCCAAACCTCTCTGCAGAACAGGAAGTTATGCTATAGCAGAGAGGACTCCTTTATTTTCTATGTTGCCTTTCCCTCCACTCGGTGTATTTATTTTCTTATTTTGGGCTCCAGCCATTTCTGAGGCTATGTGAAGCTGCATATACATGAACTGATCACTCGCAGATGCACATATGATTACAACGAGTTGCCTGCTGCCCAGAACTGGTATGGCAGGGTTAACACTGCTTCCTGGTTTTGTATTACCCTAAGAATTAATCATGTTAGTGCCTTTGAGTACCCTTTGGGATTTCCTGTGTACAGTGACAGTATAAGCTCAGGGCCTCAGGCCGAGAAAAGGCGGATTTCCCCCACTCACGTCTCACCTGGAAGGGGATTTCCATCTTGCACAAATCTACTGCAGGACTTGCAATTATGCAGATATATAAGGCTCATAACAGTATGTCGGTATTTTGTATGATCTCTCTTGGGAGCTGTAAAAGGATTGTCCACCTCTGTAAGTAAATACTTACATCTTTGAGCTTATATTTATTTATGGAAACTGTATATACTTTGTATTTTGTAACTGTAAATGCTAACTTCTGGCTCTTTTACACACATAAATATTCCTAAGTTAAGAGTGGTTTCTGCATTTCGATGGCTTTCCGCTTGTTGATATATAGTGATTTATTAAAAGTGTTGTGTGGAACTATAAACACCCTCTGTATTTTTTCTGGAGTTGATGCATGTCTTCGCTTAGTAATCTAACATAAGATGTTAAATACTTTCTGGCTTTTTTATCTCTTTTCAAAACTGCACATACCTCTTTACATCTCAAAAAATAAAATAAGAGTGATAGATAAGATCCAAAGGAGGTCAATGCGGGGAAAGTGGCAGTCTTTGCTAGTCCAAAACTGGGAATATATTCAGTTTATTTTCATTTTCAGATTTCAGTTTAATTTTTTGGTAAATTTTCGTCATGATATTTTTCTATTCTGACCTGGCTTTTTTCCACCACTTGTGTTTTTTCATTTAATGTTTTTTTTCCTCTCTTCTTTTCCTTTTCCTAGCTGTTCCCACCACTCTTTTCCCTATTTGATCCTCCCCTCCCTTCATTTTATCCTTCCTTTCTTTTCTTTGGATAGGGTCTGTGGCATGGGTTCTGCTTATTATCCAGCTTTGTGTACTGAGTGTTTCAGAGGGTTTGCAGAAGAGAGTGAATTTGCAGTTTTGGTCTTCAAACCTGCATGAATTTACAAACCTTCACTGTTTACTGCAATGAACTGCTCTCTAATAAATCTTTTCTGATGAAGGAATTGGCAGTTGCACATTCTATGGAGCATTAGGATTTTCAAGCTAAGATATTTCAAACTTTAACAACCATGATACATTATAGAGAACCTAACATACTGCTTTGCTTGTCACACAATGTGCTGTATAGCAGTACCCAGTGTTTTGTGAATATCTCAAGGAGCAGTCATCAAATTCCACTCTAATGTAAACAAAATGTTGTATTTGCAATAAAAATAATGCCAGTGCAACACCATTGATTTCAATGGAGATATACGATGAAAAACTGGCCAAATGCACTAGTGAATCAGCTTTATTATGTGCATTTGTGCACAGCCTCATAATTGCCCTAGTGGATTTCTTTCTGTACACGCACATCTTAATGACTGTGCTGGTAGATATTTCTCCTTCAACAGGCATCCTCCCTCCCTCATTTCATGGGTGGTGTTTTCTTTAGGAAGGAGGGACGATGTGGGAGTCAGTGACCCCTGCTTGCCCTCCCCATCTCATCTGTATGAGGTAAGAGGGAGTTGCAGTTTCCTGTCTTCTCCCAGACAGGTTTCCTTTTGTGGGGTATGATGTTACCTATAATTCAACTGGGATCTTCTGATAGGCAGACAGGCCAGGCACTCTCCATTGGGAGCAGCAGGGCAAGGAAGGTGCCTGCTGCAACTGCCACCTTATTATTGCCACTTGTAACTTTAGCTACGTTCTGAGTTCTCTGGTGACACCTGTTGGGTCTGTGGCCTTGACCTACCTCACGCAGTTTCATTAGCAAGCAGATTTCCCTAGCAGGTATCATCAGTTGTATGTAATAATACTCCTAGGGAGATTGAGAGTCATAAATCCTGTGACAGACACTGTCACCAGCTGTCAGGTTTTGATCATGAGTCCTAGCTTATTTCAAGTAGACCAGTCAAGTCCTCTGCGTTTGATAGCACGAATGAAATTGTTTATGTATTCTGTACACAAAGGGCTGGTCTACACTGGGGAGGGGGGATCAATCCAAGATACGCAACTTCAGCTATGCGAATAGCGTAGCTGAAGTCGAAGTATCTTGGATCGAATTACCTGGGGTCCAGACGGCGCAGGATCGATGGCCGCGGCTCCCCCGTCGACTGCGCTACCGCCGCTCACTCTGGTGGAGTTCCGGAGTCGACGGTGAGCGCGTTCAGGGATCGATATATCACGTCTTAACGAGACGTGATATATCGATCCTGGATAAATCGATTGCTATCCGCCGAAAGAGAAAACAGGCACTTTTAGTCAGGATGACATTAAATTCCGTTTGAGGGAAACAACAATAAAGAAGGAACAAACTGGAAGTCCCCATGAGAGACAGAATGAGTACAGACTGTTTCTCTGTAACACCCTGTGACGATTTGGGGAATCTGTCTACATACAATTTATGAATCCTGTTTCAGATTATGAACTCTGTATGTATCTTTACCAAACTGCACACTTCATTTTGATTGTAAGGCTAGTCTGGCTTCTCTGTTGTTTTTTTACTTCCATTTTGGGATGACACAGGGCTAGCAATGGAAGGTTAGTCTTCTATTCAAACGGGAAAAACCTGGAAAAAAGAAGTTGGCAAAACCAAGAAAACCCGGTTCTGCCAGGAAACCTAGTATTCAGGCAATAGATCACCTGGTGGTGGACTTTGAACATCTGACAAGGTCACATGACAGAAGAAACTGCAACTTTATAAAGACTCTCAGTAGCCATTTTAGAAAGAGGGGGAAGAGACCAGAAGCAGAAAGCAATGCTGTGCAGGAACAGAAAGGTGAGGATCCTGGATACCCTAGAGCAGCTTTAGCAACCTGAGGACCCCCATTTTTATTTACATTCTTTTGCTGACCCCCCAAGCTCCCTGCTCAGCCCCAGGTGCTGCCACCCACTCTACCCCTTCCCCCAAGGCCCCACCCTGCCCCACCTCTTCTTGCCCCTGCTCCACCTCTGCCTCTCCTCTTCCCCACCCCTTTCTGCCCCTCCTCCGAGTATGCCCTGTCACCTCTCCTCCCCCTCCCTCCCAGCACCTCCTGCACACCTATGAACAGCTGTTCCACGGTGTGCAGGAGGCACTGGGAGGGAGGGGGAGGAGTTGATCAGCAGGGCCAGCAGCCCCGGACATGATTCCGCCCCCTTCCCCAAGCCTGCCCCTCCCTGCTCCTTCCCCCTCCCTCCCAGCACCTCCTGCACATTGCTGAACAGCTCTTCCCCGTATACAGGAGGTGCTGGGAAGGAGGGGGAGGTCTTGATCAGTGGTGCCCGCAGCCCCCCTTGAGTACCCTTGCAGACCCACAGGGATCCAGGGACCCCAGTTTGAGAAACACTGCCCTAGAAGTCTCTGACCTAAGCCCTAAGAGTGCTGGAGTCAGGGAAGGGGATGTAGATATTTCATTGTTTTATCTGAATATTAGATCTCTTCGGCCACCTAAAGTAAAGAGTCATTGTTTTAGAATCCCTTTTGCAAAGTCTGTGCAGTATGTACTTCAACTATCACGTGTTCCTGGAGAGGTAACTGTAAACCACAGTGTCCACAATGTTGGAGCTCTGGAAATGGGTGTGCTTAAGCAACAGGGATATTAGGGGCTCAGTACAGGTGTTGGAGATCTAGGGGAGCTGGCCTGTGATGTGAGGTCCCATTTCCATGAAGCGCTAATAGGCAGAGAGCCTGTGCCTAAGAATTGTGCCAGAGAGGTGAAGGAAAGAGTAGTGTTGGGAGCCTACTCAGATCAAGGGAAGCTTTAGAGTACACAAATCCAGCATGGTGGGATCCAAACACAGCCACTTGGTGAGTGTTCAGTAGGGGGAGTTCCACTAGGACTATGACACACCAGCTTTGAAAAAGGTGACAATGAAAACCAGGAATGTTCTTCATTTGTCATGTGGATTTGGAGCCAGGTTTCAATGTCCTCCAGAACAGGGGTTCTCAACCTTTTTCTTTCTGACCCCCTCCTCCCACCGAACATGCTATAAAAACTCCACGGTCTGCCTGTGTCACAATAACTAGTTTTTTGCATATAAAAGCCAGAGCCGGAGTTAGGGAGTAGCAAGCAGGGCAATTGCCTGGGGTCCCATACCACAGGGGCCCCTGCAAAGCTACATTGCTCAGGTTTCAGCTTCAGGTCCGTATGGCAGGGCTGAGGGTCCTGGGCTTCAGCCCCATGTGGCGGGGCTTCAGCTTTCTGCCCTGGGCCCCAGCAAGTCTAATGCTGGCCCGTCCTGATGGACCTCCTGAAACCTGCTCGTGGTCCCCCGGGGGCCCCGAACCCCTGGTTGAGAACCACTGTTCCAGAGCATACAATTAACAAAGAGGCACCAACTGCTTCATGGAGCTGTACCTCAAGTTCACCTTAGAAGCTTTTTTGGGAGGAAAGGAGCCCAGGTCATTAAAATGCATTTGTGAAAGCCAGATTATATTGTGGGCCATACTTTTAACATCTCAGATCTGGAGAAAGTCAAAAAGAATGCAGTAGGGGGATTTAAACACAAGCAGAACAATTCCCTTCTGTTTTAGATACCTTTTGCTCTGACCACTGGATGCAATAGAAAATATATTTGAAATTACATTACTTTTCAGTATGTTAATTCCTCTAACCACTAAAGAACAGATAATAAGTTGTAACTTTGCTTATTTAGACTAACAATGTTCTCTTTTTCTTTGAAGGCATTTTATTCAATATCTGGTACCTTTAGGGCTCCTTAAATCAACTGGAAGATGGCAGAAGCAGTACTGATTGATCTGTTCAGTCTACAAATGAACTCACAAAATAATGGCATTCAGAAGTTATTATGTAGCACACTAGAAAGGATTGGAAAAGGCTTCTCTGCCAGTGCTCCATTTGTTTACATAATGTGCTACCAAACTCCGAGAAGCGAAAGTAGCAGTGAACAAGATTTGTTACTTAAAGTAATCAGCAGTTTTCAAACTCTAAAGAAAGGAATTGAGGTTGTGTGCAAGACAAGTACAGCTGCTGCCTTGTACACCATTAAACAAAAACTAGATGAAAAGGATTTAAGCATCATTAAAATCATTTTACCAGTACAAAGGAAAGCCTTAATGGAAGTGTTTATAGACCACCTATTCACTGCTGTTTACCAGTTTCAGTTTGAGGATTTTGGGATGGATTTTGAAGGAAACAACCTCCAACAAATAGCTGAACCTCAGAGCGACATACAAACACTTCCTGCCCATGAGATGGAACTCATCAGGAGTGAGATTCAGACATACTTGGAAAGTCTGCCAGACCTGAAAGGGAAGCTTACCATTCTAAAATCTTCCTTGATCCCAGGTAAACTGGAAAACAGATTTTATGGATTTTTTTAAACCTGTTTCATTCAGTTTTCAGTTTACAGATTCTTCTACTTCAGGGGTTCGCAACATGAGGGCTCAGGGCTGAATTTTTCACCCCCAAAATATCTCTCTGCTGCTGTGATATCCCTATAGCCAGCCAGGGGAGAAGTCCCCAGTGCAGACATCATCAGATAAGATAGCCATAGATTGTCCTATGCAGCCCGCCCTTGTAAGTCCAGGCACAGAGGGTATAGAAGGGGCCTAAAGGGGTAGGCCTTTAGCACTCTGGGGATTCTGAGTGGCACTGCTGAATAACTTAGATCAGTGCCAATGGATGCCTAAATCACAGTCCAAAATTGGGAAGGAGCAAATGTGGCTTAAAGAATGGCACAACATAGGGTAAGATTCTATGTGTTCAGTGTTAGTGCTGACGCAGAAAACAGAGACACCGTGTCAGCTGATGGGGTCAGTAGCAATCATTCTTATGGGGAAGAAGCAAAAAGCAAACACCTCTCTGAGTGGAGCCATAGAGCACAATGCTCCCCTTAATCTAACTGCTCTCCATCTCAGCGCTTGTGGGATCTAAGCAGCCAAACGAGGGCTGTGTCGTGCGTTGAAGTTCTGAGTAGGAAGGGGTGGGCAAGGGGTTGCCTGTTTCCTGCTCTGCCAGCACTCACACCTTACATTTAATTAAATCTTTGGATATTGTGTTTTCCTGCACTATTGGAGGGGGGCATCTCACGGTTTAGATAAAAACAACCTACTTACTTTATATTCCGGCTACTTGGAATGACACTCCCCAAATCAAAGAACTGAATTGTTGGAAGATCTCTATCTGGCTATATCCTGTATCTGTTCGGATGTTCAGATAACAAATATGGACTGCTGAAACTATCTTCAAAAACACACCCACTACGTGCCTTAGCCAGTCAGAAAATCAGTTATACCTTACAGTAGTGGTTCAAAGACTTGCTACCTCATTTTTCTTTATGTACATTATTCCCAGCTCGAGAAGAGGGATTTTTCAATTTGAGTTTTCCCGGAATTCTTCCTTCGGGGGCAGGAGATTATAGCACAGCATCCCCTTGTGGCAGAGGAGGTAGAGGATTTGGTTGCAGAGAATGCACAGGGAATTCTTTATTCAGGGTGCCTGGTCTCTCACTGTCAGTCAGGTGTACGCACACACACACTTTGTAATTCTCCTTAGCTATCTAGGTCACAGATACAAGCATGGTCTTCACCTAAAACTTAGGCCGACCTAGCTATATCACTCATGGGTGCAAAAAATTCACTCCTGTGGGGGAAGTAAGTAAGCCAACCTAAGCCCTGATATTGGAACTGCTAGGTTGATGGAAGAATTCTTCTGTTGATCTAGCTAGCACCTCTTGAGGGGGTGGATTAACTACAACGATGGAAAAACTCCTAGTGTCACCATAGCACATCTGCAGCACCATAGATGTGTCGCTGTGGCGTCTGTAGTGTAGACACACCCACAGTCCAGTGGCATAGATAGGAGTGGAAATTTGGGTGGGCCCCAATTTTCAGGTGGACGAGCAATGACAGACAGTGCTAGCTCAGCTTCTCCCCGAACGCTACACCCTCTTCCTAGTCCTGGTGTCCCCAGACATAGGACTTCACCTGGCAAGCTGGGCACGTGCATGGAGCGGCTCAGAAAATGGCCAGGCAGAGCTGCCAGAGCATAGCTTTCTGAAGGGCGGGCACATAGCTCCATCCTGGATTTCAGGTGCCCAAGTGATGCTCTGGGTTGCTGTGGCAGCACTATACCCCTGCTCAGATTTGGGAGGACCTGGATGCTAAGTGTGTGGGCCGTGGCCACGCCCCTGCCACAGCCTCTGCTGCAGATTGTCACCACATATGTGCATCTAAGTCCTGGATTGGGTGAAGCAGTCATGGAATGGATTTTTATTATAGCACAAGGAATGGGTCTCCCTGCACATATCCACCTAGCAGAAGATTGGTTCTCCCTAAACCTGCAGTTCTTTAGAGATCTCCAGTGGAGGGAGGCGCCATTTGCCCCAAAATCCCTTGCCCCTGCCCTGCTGCTCAGCTCCCCACCATGGCTTCTGTGGTTCCTGGACAGTATTTCACCTGTTGGAGCTGTGTGCCAGGGACCCCTCCACTGCAGGTGCTCCTAGAAGGAGGAGTTGCTAGAGACTTGGACACCAGTAATTTGCTTGGGTTTGCCCTGGAAGTTGGAAGAGGGTAATATTAGATCTAGCAGAGAGCCTGCTGACTCACATCCCGTGACCTGGAGCTCTGTGGAGTCCAGGAGTAATGTGGTCACAGGGAACATGCCCCTGTCCTGGCTCTTACTCACTCCACGCTTTACCCTGGCAAGAGTCACAGTTTTTCTCACTTGCTCGCCAGAAGAAGAAGGCAGCATGGGATCCTTGTTTTTAAATGTCATCATTAAATAAGCATCAGCCATCCAACAATCTAACTGGCTGATACCAATTCCATTTGGCAGAACCTGGTATAATTTTCAGGTTTTTCATTTGTTTCAAACAAATTCTCTCTCTCTCTTCACCAGGTCACATCTTCCTACACGGGTTCACCACAAGGACAGGTGGGATCTCTTATATACCAACGCTCAGCTCCTTCAATCTCTTCAGCAGTTCCAAGCGGAGAGATCCAAAGGCTGTGGTTAAAGAAAACCTACGCAGATTAGCTAATGCTGCAGGTTTTGACCCAGAGACATTTCACCGTGTGAAGGTATGTTATCAGATAGCAGTGCACTCCTATATTAACTAATCAGAGCTTGCTTTGTGTAGCAGTGAATGTTTTGGTTTTTTTAACTGTGCATTAGTCTTCTCTTCCTAGCAAGAGATTATAAGTAGTAGGACAACTTTTTAAGACAGTTATTGTGGCAGTTTAACATGATGAAACTGTCATCATAGCTGTCAACACGCTTGGTACTATATAGAGAGGAAGATTCAGTCCCTCTCCCAAGAAGTTTGTTCTAATAGATCATACAGTTAGTTCAGTGACATAATACCATATATGACCAGATAAAGATCCAAAATCAAAGTGGTGCAGATATCTTTTTACTTAAAAAATTCATTTCTTTCTTAGACGGATGTGGTTGCACACCAGAGGTGTGTTTTAAGAAGGGATCTGAAGGCAAAGACAGTGGTTGTTTGTTGAACAAGAAGAGGGATGGAGTACTAAACATAAGGGTTGGCCTGAAGAGGGTGAGAACAAGAGAGCTGGAGAAAGGGCATTCAGCAAAGTATGAATTAATTTTTTTTTCACTGCCTTATAACTGTGCTTCATCTGTCTTTGTACTGACAGGTCAATCATGCCAGTGATGTTTGGATTATGGGAAAGCCCCAGCCTGACAGCTATGATGGAATAGTAACGAATCAGAAAGATGTTACAATAGCCGCTCTCGGCGCTGACTGCATACCTGTGCTTTTTGCTGATCCTGTCAAAAAAGCATGTGGAGCTGCTCATTCTGGTAAGGGCATCTAGTATTCAGTTCACATAATCAAAGTAATATAATACTAGGAGAGTACTGGGAATGGATCCCTTGAATAGTAAACGGGATTAATAATCAAGTAGTAAGGTTGGGTTTAGTGAGAGCCAGTGAGTGAAGGATCCCAGGCTCAATCCCTTAGCTCTTCCTTTCTAGGCTTCCTAATATAGTTCTTTTTCAAAGATGTAGAACTCTTCTAAAGAGCATGTAATAGTTAGCTGGATTCCAGTCAAACACACTTGCAACTTTAACTGTTTCTAACAAGGTTTGTGTTTGTGAATTGCCCAGTTTTTGGTGTGAGCATCAAACATTTCAATCAGATTGTGCCAGAGGTCCGTGGATCTAACAGCTCTTAGGAGGCCCATCAGAGTAGAGCTTCCCTCTGCAGGCTTCATACATACAGGAAGGATGTATGTGTGTAGGGAGCTACACCGTGTGTGTGTGTGTGTGTGTGTGTGTGTGTGTGTTATGCGTGGGGGAAGTGAGTGGTGACGGGAACGAAGCGAGGATAAAAGGGAAGCTTTTATCCACGTTGACAATTTTAAGAGGTTGAAGTTTTTATATCTCAAAATGTTAAGTGTTAAAAGTTTAATGTGTATAAGAGTTTGTGCATGCTCTGTCCCTTTCTATGTTCCCCTTTCAGTTACCTGCTCCCCCCTTCCCGGACCCCCAAGCTGCTCCATCCTGTCCATTCTCTGCCAGTCTCCTGTGCCCTCTCCATGCACCCCCTCCATCTGCTTCACCCTCCCATTCCAAGACCAGGTAGCATGTCACCCAATCCCCTCTCTCCAATCCGCATGCCTTGTATTCTACCATGTCCCTGACCAGTCACATATTCTCTCCCCCATGTCCATCCTTCTGGCGTTCCCCAAATCCATGCCTGAAGTCAGTAGCAGGTCAAATTATTTTGATAAACATTTAAAAATAGGTTTAAACCTTGCTCTGTATACCCCTAAATACCATTCTGTGGCCCAGACTGTAGCCAGGGGTCATAGAAAAGGAGGGGAGAAAAAGAAACAAAATACCTTTGCCTCTACATTAAGGCACACTCAGTTCTGTGCAAAGCCTGTCTTGAGCTCTGTGTAAAGTACAGGGAGTCAGAGCTAGGTTTTCTTCCTTGTAGTCCAAACAATCCTGGCATGCAGCACAGTTTACACTTGCTTCAGCCAAGTAGCACAGATATGGAGATTTTTTTTTTCCCATATAAAATGTTTTTTCCCTTCTCTTTAAATAATATTTTTCCACAGTGCTGTCATGTGAGATTGTAAAGAAACTTTTACAGTATTTAACCCATGAGATATTGCCGCACAGAGTGAACAGTGAGGTGTAATTGAATGGTGTAAAATCAGGGCTGGGAGCAAGGCATTCCTGAGTTCTAAGCCCACTTGTAATATTGACTTCCTCTGCCCTTGGGCAATTAAAGGTTCCTTTCTTCTTCAGTTTCCCCATCTCTAAAATGGTAATACGGCTACTTCATAAGAATGCTCTGAGGACTGTTAATGTTTGCTAAAAGCTAATTATTCCTCCATGTATTTGGCTTGTAGATCCTTAATAATAATAATAATAATTAATAATAATTAATTTTCTGTAACCATTCAATTTAAAAATAAACTTGCAGGATTTTTTCCCCTTATGTTTTTTCCTAGGATGGCAAGGCACTTTGTTAGGAGTTGCTATGGCTACAGTAAATGCTATGATAACAGAATATGGCTGTAATGTTAAGGATATACTTGTGGTGCTGGGCCCATCTGTTGGACCGTGCTGTTTTACACTTCCTCAGGAATCAGCAAAGGAATTTTACAATCTTGATCCCAAATGTGTCAGACAGTTTGAATCTCCAACTCCCTATGTTGATATTAGAAGGGCAACACGGTAAGTCTGATGTGTGTTTTTCTATGCTATAGTTTGTTGTGCTAAGCAGCCTAGGGATGAGGACAAAAGACTGAATCAGAAGAAATTTAGGTTCTAGTCCCAGTTAGTCACTGATATGGAGTGTGATCCTGCTGGGTAGGAGTTGAGGGCCCTCAGAATTTCATGGGAGCATTGCAGTATCAAGCCCTTAATGAATGAACCTAGGGACGATATTTGCTCACCTTGTGTACCGCTCAATCCCACTTGAAAAACTGGGTGGGATGGACACAAAAAATATCCCCACTGCCTCCAACAATATACTGAACTTTGCTTTCCTGGATAACAACATTACAAGCAAAGTTTTGTTATGCTTTGCATGTGTTGCCAAAGTATGGAGTTTCCTCTAATAGCAAGTCAGGACAGAACCAACTCTTCTAGTTTCAAATGTTGCTATATTTCAGCTATTTTATGCCTTAAGAGTAGCTTCTTTGTTCTATATACATGTTCAAGCTTAAGTATGTGTCCTAAAGACTGAGCAAACACACTTATTTTAATCTAAAGAAAAAATGCTATTAACACAGTTTGTCTTGCACTATTGCAATAGCAGTAACACACTGGCTTAAGGAACGTGCCATTTGATAAAATGTTCCATCTTTTCTTTTTCTTCCTTTCTTTAAGAATTCTTCTAGAGACTGGAGGGATTCTGCCTCAGAACATACAGGATGATTCTGTCACTGACCACAAACAAAGTCTCACTTTCTGCACAGCATGCCACCCTGATACATTTTACTCTCACGTTCGCGATGGCACTAACTTTGGCACACAGATTGGCTTCATATCGATCAGAGACTGAGGTAGCGTCTCTTATCCTTGGGTAGTAACCGGGCAATAACTGTTAGCATTGCCTGACATCTTACTCTCCTGATAGTAGGCCTCTCCCCTTTCCTTCACCTGATAAGTTCTGAGGAAGAGGTGGACTTATCATAAGGGATTTGTACCTGTGGGGATGCCTTGTTCCCCTGTGGGAGGCGAGACCAGCAGCCGGATGAAAGAGCCAGAGACAAGGTTGCATGGGGAAGTTCTCATGGAAAGTGGAGATCTGTGGGAACTAGACCATCTGTGCACAACACCCCCAAACCTTTCTGAATTATACCAGCAACATGGCTCCATTGTCTGACTTCCATTTTCTACCTCCCATATTCCCAGACCTCTGTAGTGTGGGAAAGCCCTGAAGAGAGTTACTGCTTCTCTCCGAGCAGCAGTAGCATTCAGTGCAAGCTGCAACATCGATTGTGCTGCCCTGAAAGCAGAGCATGCTGTGCAGAGCTGCTATTTCCTCGACTCCTCTCCATCCCGGGTCATTTCCTACCAACTTCATGAAGCTGGGCTTCTGCACTGAAGCCCCCGGTATCTACACAATGGGGAGGTATTTTCAAATCCTTCTTTCCTCTCTATGTGCCCAGTCCTCCACCCTTTCTGCTCACACTGATTTCCCAGTGCACTAAGCAGCCAAGAGCATCATTCTACTTAGCAGTGGTTCCCAAACTTCAACAACCTGTGAACCCCTTTCACTAAAATGTCAAGTCTCGCGAACCCCCTCCTAAAAATGAATATTTCCAGGGATTTTCTTCTTTATCTGAGTATAAATTATAAAAGCAGTGATCTGGGAGATATAAAATTTGTTTTTATGACATGCTTATTACACACTATTTATTATTAATTATTATTTATCATAACAGTATTTTTATTACATTATGAAAATGGCAACACTCTTCCAAGATCTCACTTTCGTAGCTTGTATCACTTTGAATAAGCCTGTTATAAGACAAGGCTCCTATGTTTCATCAAGGAGTATCAGATGTGAAACAGCATGAACGTATTTAAGAAGCCAATTCAAAGAGTTCCTCCTACACAAGCATTCAGGTCTTGAGCAGTCCAGGCAAACAACGCACATTACAACAAAGCTTAAACTTGTTCTTCATGATAATTAAAAAAAAAATAATACTAGCTGCCTATTTAATTTTAAAAACAGCAAAAAATATCCACCTCCCTTTCCATTTCTTATAAGGAGTCTTGAAGTTTAAATCTCCTCCGTGTGATAGATCTACTTGCTTTGATCTGCTTAGCTCTTGGAAGTCCAGGGGCTCCGGGCTGCTGGCCAGCTCTGTCCGCCATTAGGGAATTTTTTCCTGAGAACCCCCTGTAACCTTTCGCGAACCCCCAGGGGTTCACGAACCCCACTTTGGGAACCACTGTACTTAGTAATCGGACAGCTGGCAGGCACCAAGAAGTCAGTAAAAAGGAGTGCAAGCTCTAGCTGTGGGCATGCCATTTTAAGAGACACAGAATCAGAGGAGAGGGACATATTGGAGAGGGGATGTTTCTTTTCTATTTTGTATATTTCTTGGCTCTCAGCTTCCCCCGCTTGTATGCTGGGTGGTCTGAAATGTTTGAGCTCATTATGAAAGTTGCAAAGGGATCATTTGAAATACATAACCAAAGTTTCATGATTTTGTTTCTGTTTATTTTTTCCCAGTGGATTTTAATTTAAGATGACTAATGTTCCTAAGCCATCTTCACTGGACACCAAGTCCTTTCTCAGGGTATGTCTACACTTACCCGGTAGTTCGGCAGCGAGCGATCGAACTTCTGGGTTCGACTTATCGCGTCTTGTCTGGACGCGATAAGTCGAACCAGGAAGTGCTCGCCGTCGACTGCGGTACTCCAGCTAGACGAGAGGAGTACCACAGAGTCGACGGGGGATCCTGCCTGCCACGTGTGGACCGAGGTAAGATCGAACTAAGGTACTTCGAACTTCAGCTATGTTATTCACGTAGCTGAAGTTGCGTACCTTAGTTCGATTTGGGGGGTTAGTGTAGACCAAGCCTTAGTGAACAAGGTCAGTTTCAGGCCTGAACAATCAGTGGAATTGCAAATTTATACAATTCAAAGTAAGCTTGATGGCTCCTCTCAGCATCTTGGTCTCACTATATCTCATACAGTTTGACCAGCAGGAATCCCGAGCTTCCATACATTCATCTAAAATCTCCGTTAACTTTCTTTCCCCAGTTAGGCCTTTACAGTTCAAGCGAGGTTCAAAGCTGGAGAAGGTCAAGTGAGAACTCCTCTTGCGCATAGGTGGCGGGTTATATTCTTTTGTAGTGCCCGAGCTCCAGCAATATTCAGGGCCGAGGGCCCTGCTCCAGCAATATTTGGAGCAGGGTCTTTCCCCTAGCCCTGCCTGGAGCGGGCCCCAGCCCCCGCATATCTCCCCCCCGCCCCACCGCATCCCTACCTGGAGCGGGTCCCGCCTGGAGCGGGCCCCCCCCCCCCCCCCCCCCCGCATCCCTGCCCAAAAGAAAGCAGCACGCACCTCTCCCGTGCCTGCTTGTGCTGCCAGAGTAGCACATTCCTAGGCGGAGCCCTGTTCCTGGCAGCAACTGCTGTCTGCTGCCCCAGGGTCCTAGTGCCCCCCAACCACTAATGGCAAGGAAGGCTGCCCTTACCCTGCCCTTCCGCCCTAGCCCTGAGCCTCTCCAATGCCCCAAACCCCTCATCCCCCTACACCCTAATCCTCTGCCCCAGCCCTAAGCCCCCTCCTGCATCATGAACCCCTCATCCTCAGCCCCAACCCTCATCCCCCCGCACCCTAATCCTCTGCCCCAGCCCTGAGCCCCCTCCTGCATCATGAACCCCTCATCCTCAGCCCCACAGCCCTCACCCCTGCACCCCCTCCTATCCCCAAACTCCCTCCCAGAGCATGCACCCCTCACCCCCTCCTGCACACCCGCCCTCTGCCCCAGCCCGGAGCCTGCACCCAGCACCCAAACTCCATCCCAGAGCCTTTACCCTGCATCCCTCCTGCACCCTAATCCCCAGCCCAGGACCTGCACCCCAGACTTCTTCCCCCCACCCAACCCCCCTCCCAGAGCCTTAGGCAGGTGGGGGGCGGAGTTTGGGGTGGGCAGAGTTGGGCCGGGCGGGTTCTGGACACCACCAAAATTTCTACAAACTTGCCACCCTGCTCTTGTGATATGGCAATGAGACCTGGCCTGGATGGGTGTCTATTATATTAAACCAACAACTGCTTTCGGCAGCAGTCCCTGAGGTAGATAAAATCTGCAACCATAGCTCTAGTAAACATAGAGCATAGTTCTGTTGTTCGGGTGGGATGTGGCTAGGTAGACCACAATAAAGCTCAGAAACTTTCTTATTCTCCCATACTGCTTGGTCTTAGTAGCCAATGTTTCTTACCAGCTTGAGATTACTCTAGACACTATCTTCTCTGCTTGATCTAAACTCAAGAACCTAGTTACATCAGAAGGAAACCTGTTTTAACCCCATTATCTGTTCTGCTAGTAAAATCTAACAATGCACCCTTCTTATGCTTAGGGCTGGTGCAACCACTAGGCGATCTAGGTGGTCGCCTAGGGTACCAAGTGTTTGGGGGCGCCCAGGGCTGTCCTAGACATAGGCAGCTGGGTAGGGCACCTGAACATTTGGGGCATCACTGAGTCTTAGTGTCCACCCGCCTGATTTCCTATCCCTGTTCTGACCCTTCTTGCAGCCAGGCTCCGAGTCTTCCTGGGAGGAGGATCTAGTAGTTAAAAGAGAAAAAGCCTCCAGCCTGCCAGACCTATTAGCACAACACTGAAACTGTTAAAGAGCCATTCAAGGGGTAATGAAGCCATTTAACAGGCATTTGCCAACCCCCAGGTATATACTGTCAGTTTCTGAATGTACTGACAAAAACAGTTGTGCATTACTGTAATATTTACTCATGACATGTCAGTCTACAGGACCTAAGTTTAAAATTTGCTTTAAAAATATTTCATTAGTGAGTTGGTTAAGCTTAAAATCACATCTCTAAAAAATCCTTGCACAATCATCTTTAGCCTTAAATGCTTGGATCTTCAGACATATGTTTTTTTTAAATAAATTCTTCAAAAGACCACCCTTATCTAAAATACATATTTTAATTACTATAGTAAAAAAAAAACTTACTTCCAAAGTCTTCCTGTCCTTTCTGTCCATTCATTTCTCCCTTCACAACCTCCCCCAATTGAAGAGAGCCCTTAAACTAAAGGGACAACAGCCCTTTGCTTCCAGACAGCTGGACAAGAAGTTTCCCTTTCTTTACTTCTGACTATCTGATGAACTAATTTTAAGAGAACCCTCCAGCAAAATCAGTACCTTAGTAAGATATATTTCAGAGTAGCAGCCGTGTTAGTCTGTATCCGACTTGTGGCACCTT